>NW_022900928.1:45660585-45736181 GCF_012274545.1 Fukomys damarensis | reverse complement strand
GACCACAGTATTCCAACCCTCCTGTGCAGGGAGAAGTGATGGAGGGTGCTGACAACCAGGGTGCAGGAGAGCAAGGTAGACAAGTGAGACAGAATATGTATCGAGGTTATAGACCACGATTCCGCAGGGGCCCTCCTCGCCAAAGACAGCCTAGAGAGGACGGCAATGAAGAGGATAAAGAAAATCAAGGAGATGAGACCCAAGGTCAGCAGCCACCTCAACGTCGGTACCGGCGCAACTTCAATTACCGACGCAGACGCCCAGAGAACCCTAAACCACAAGATGGCAAAGAGACTAAAGCAGCCGATCCACCAGCTGAGAATTCGTCCGCTCCCGAGGCTGAGCAGGGCGGGGCTGAGTAAATACCGGCTTAACATCTCTACCATCATCCGGTTTAGTCATCCAGCAAGAAGAAACGAATATGAAATTCCAGCAATAAGAAATGAACAAAAGATTGGGAACTGAAGACCTTAAGTGCTTGCTTTTTGCCCATTGACCAGATAACTAGAACTATCTGCATTATCTATGCAGCATGGGGTTTTTATTATTTTTACCTAAAGACGTCTCTTTTTGGTAATGACAAACGTGTTTTTTAAAAAAAGCCTGGTTTTTCTCAATACACCTTTAAAGGTTTTTAAATTGTTTCATATCTGGTCAAGTTGAGATTTTTAAGAACTTCATTTTTAATTTGTAATAAAAGTTTACAACTTGATTTTTTCAAAAAAGTCAACAAACTGCAAGCACCTGTTAATAAAGGTCTTAAATAATTATAAAAAAAAATGTAAACATTTTTATTAAGGTTAATAATATGCATTTGCTTTCAGACATTAATTTTGAAGAGCTTTAAGATCACTAGGGATTGATACAAATATTTCTTAAAGGATTTTTTAAAAATATTGACAATATAATTTGTATCCCAGTCTCTACCTTCTTGGACCCTTGAATAGGCACTTCAGCCTTTGAAATTGAATTTGACTAGCACAACTCTTGGGTCCTATTCAAATATTATGTACTGATTTTAATAAAATAGGCCATAATATGTGTGAATCATTTAAGGAAATAAATCATCTCATTTTTTAAACTGTTATCTATCATCAGACCTAAATTTGATGGTTATATAAAGTATTCTAAAGTTTTCTGTAATTCTAACAGATACCTGAGATAATGAACTTTAAAAGTGAAAAGGGTTATTTTTTGCCCAATTTTTCAGTCCACGATTAGTTGACCCCATCACTTTAGGTCTGTAGTAGCACTTCCTGGTGGTAACATGTGGCACAGCAAAAGCGTTTGCCTCCCTGGCTGGAAACCAAAGCAAGAGTGATACCAGGGTCCCACCATCCCCTTTGAGGGCATCTCCCCAGTAATTTAAGAGACCCCACCTCTGTGTCCCACCTCTTAAATTTCTACCATCATCTAAAACACTGTGGGGTCCAATCCTTTACCACACAGAGCTTGGGAAAACACTTAAACAAAATATAGATGGATTGATGGACCTTTGTATATATCTTTTTTTTTTTTTTTTTTTTTTTTTTTTAAATTTGGGGCAAAACTTGGTTAACATTTTTTTTTCTTTTCATTTTTTGAGACAGGGTCTCACTATGTAGTTGAGACTGACCTGGAACTCACTATGAAGCCCAGGGTGGTCTTGAACTCACAGTGATCCTCCTGCCTCAGCCTCCCAAGTGCTGGGATTACAAGCGTGTGCCACCAAGCCTGGCTGTATATATCTTTTTATAGACAAAGATATCAAGAAAACTGGTCTTGATTTACTCCTACTTTTAAAATAAGTAGAGATTTTTCCTCAGAGCAATTCTCTTATTTGTTTAATCACTTTTTATTATTTTAACATGTTTAAAAGTCAGTATTATAACAAATGTATATAAGCAAAATAAAAACTTATCATAAAACACCAGAAGAACCAGCAATATAATAGTCAACACCACTATCAGTATTTGCCATATGAAACAGCCTGGTTTGTATAGTGTCAGGGGAATATTTCATTTCTAGAGAGACACTTTTTTACAGAGTTTAGTTGTGACACACTTCTTAGTTAAATTTACTTTGTAACTCACAAAACTGGTTTTCGTAGCAGCCTCAGTAATTTCTACTATATTTTATATTTTGGGCTTCATTTCTGCTGTGTGAACTAAATTAAGGAAAGTGTAACACAGTTAAGAGAGAAAGCACTGAAAATGCTATTTTGGGCCTGTAGCTCAATGGCAGAGTGCTTGCCTAGCATGTATGAGGCCCTGTGTTGAATCCCCTTCCAACACCAAAAGAAGGAGGGGATGGGAAAGGAGGGGAGGGGAAGCACAGAGGTGGGAAAGAGGTGTGATTGTTAGTATGTTCATTTGAATAGAATGCTGAAGTATGAGGAAGATACACCGCAGTTATAGGTTTGGGCTAGGGATAAGCATGAAACTTAGAGAACTAAAAGGCACTTGAAAGCTTCAGATTAGTTTAGGTAGTTTAATGGTTAGAGGTTTTCCACATTATTTTATGCTAATTCACATTGTATTTCTTACATTTTGTGCTAACAGTCACATTGATAACTTAGCAGTAGTTTCTTAAGTGGTATTTCTCTTTATACTAATGAAACAAAGAAATACAGTATTAAGTATACAGAATAGTACCTGGTATCTAGTAAGTACTCAACAAATGTCAGTCTTTTTAAATGTAATAAAGAACTTAGTAAAACAAGTATATTGCTTTTTTCTATTATCATTTAGAAAATTTTATTTTGTCAGTTCTTTGCTTACATAACTGTAGTCAAATGTTAATTCCCTATATTTGATAATGAAATTGTATTCTGAGCTTCAGCAATTTTTTTATGAGAATTTAACTTATATAGTCAGCATTATCACTTCCAAACTTCATAGAAGATGAAAAACTTCAGTTTTATTATCTTAACTGTTACCATATCCTTAACAATGGATCTTTGATTAATTTTCTTAGATTTTGAAGATGACATGATTGTAACATCTGATGTCTCTCGATACATTGAAGATCCTGGTTTTGGGTATGAAGACTTTGCCAGAAGAGGAGAAGAGCACTTGCCAACATTCCGAGCTCAGGTATAAGATGTTCTTATTTCAGAAAAACTAGATAATTCTGTCATTTTAACTGTTTACTGTTGAGATGTAAATAAATTGACTTCTAAATAAAATGATATGAACTGTTTTTTTATCCTTTTTTTTTTTTCAGTACCGGGGATTGAACTCAGGTCCTTGCGCTTGCAAGGCAGGCCACCAAACCACTGAGCTAAATCCCCAGCCCTATTCTATTTTTTTTAATCCTAATTTTCAGTCTACTTTGTCATCCCAATAAGTGGATAATTATTTCAACATTTTCCCTCTAAAAAGGCAAAAGAGAATTGCTGTCTGCTTTAATCACTTGCATTATTATAAGTTAGTTGCATAATGTTCATCCCATCTTTTGAGGGCACCGAGAGGAAATCAAATGATATGGTCACATTTGTAATAAAAAGACTTTTTATAAGGTTACAGGCTTTTAAGGACTACCCTCCCACTCACAGAAAGTGTGGCCACACTAGTGATGTGAAGTCTCCTAAAGCAGGCATGTGTTTAAATTAAACACACTTTCATTCCTATTTCAGATGGTCTCTTAAATGTCCAGCTCACTACGTTTAGTGACATGGGAGCATTCCAAGACTTTCTGGTGTCTTTTCAGATAAGGGTGTATTGTGTATACCCCACTACATGACTGTAGAAGGTGACCATATTTTATCACTAGTATACCCAATACCTGGACCCTATGAAGAAACATCCCAGCACTTCAGTCTTCTACAGACTGATACAAAGAGTTCTTGGTAAAGCTGCAAGTCTAGAACTAAATTACAAATATCCTTACTGACTTGTTTCAGTAATTTTATTTAACAAAAACAGTTCAAATGGAAAATGTTCATTTTGCAATTAGATACATTTTATTCTTTCAGGACTATACCTGGGAAAATCATGGTTTCTCCCTGGTGAACAGGCTGTATTCTGACATTGGACATCTTCTTGATGAGAAGTTTCGGATGGTCTACAACCTCACCTATAACACTATGGCAACCCATGAGGATGTTGACACAACCACGCTG
Organism: Fukomys damarensis; assembly: GCF_012274545.1. Classification (NCBI taxonomy): domain Eukaryota; kingdom Metazoa; phylum Chordata; class Mammalia; order Rodentia; family Bathyergidae; genus Fukomys; species Fukomys damarensis. Next base: position 45,732,079 of record NW_022900928.1, on the reverse strand, counting down.
CGCAGAGCTTTATTTAACTATGTTCACTGTATGTTTGGGATCAGGTATGTTTGGTGTGCAAACAGTTGTATACATTTTGAAGTAAAAATTCTAACATCAGTCTTATCTATATCCCATCTAGGAGTATTTGATTCTGGGAGAAAATGTTATATATGGGCTCTTGATTTTATTTTATAGAGAAGCATTTTTACTCATTTGATTAACAGTGGTGCACATACAAATACAACAGTAAGAATTTACTAAGGGGAAAAGCATCAGTAATCATTATAGATTGAATAATCAGACGAAACTTCAAATGCCTTCCTCAGAAAATATAATTTTTTAAAGTGTTCTTTTTTTAGATCACTGTAATAAATCCTGATTTGTTTGATTTGAGTTTTAAATTTTCTTTAAGGAATGGTAATTAGGCATAAACAAGACTAGAATAGAGTTTGTCCTCATAAAGGTTACATAAGCTCACATCATAAGAATACTGAAACGTATCAGTCAATATAAATTAACAGCTGCTAAATTTAGGAAACTAGCATTGAAAGGACAGTGAATAAATGAGGCAATGAAATTGAATGGTGTAATAAAGAAAGCTCCTTTAGGAGATAGAGCTTTTTGAGCTGGATATTGGAATCTTTTTTTTGGAAATGGATTTGCAGAAACAAATTTTGTAGTTTTGAATACATTCAAGTTGACTACATACTGTATCCTTTCTGATATATTATCAGAAAACCTTTATGGAATAAATTAGAATTTAATTTGTTCAGCAAGTATTTTCCATAATTTTAACTAAAACCACAAAATTTCCTGATCGTGCAACCAGTGATACAACATTCTCTGTAAGAAACATTAAATCTGAAAACTTGACATCCAAAATCCTCTGAAATCCAATCCTTAAGTTTGCACCTTTGGATATTGGAACATTTTAGTTTTTGGATTTTCAAATTAGGAATGTTTAACCAATAAAGTATATGCAAGTATTTCAAAATCTGACAAACTGAAGTCTGAAACATTCTGGTCCCAGAACTTTTTATGGTATAAAAAAATGTTGTGTGCCCACTGAGCATTCTAGACAATAAATTATGTGAGAATCATTACATTTTAAAGTATATACATATATTATAGCTACTCCTTTAAATAAACACTAACAGAATTTAAGTCTTCTTTACCAGCTTCTGGTATTTGCTCAAATGCCAGACTCTCTATTACAGACTACAGACTGCAGATCCATTTTCTTTGCACAGACAGCACTTATTTTCACCTCCATACTACTTATCTTTTTCATTTTTCCCTTTATATGCTAATAGAATTTAAGCTATGAGAGACCAGAAATTGATTTTTTTCTTTACTAGTATACTCCAGTACCTACAAGAGTGCATGGTACATAATAGACAATAAATAATTTTTAGATGACTTCATGAACTTTGGATATGGAATTAATAGACAGTAAATGTCTTACGTACAACTCTAGAAATTGAAATTTTTGATTTTTGTCATACTAAAGCTGTTGTCAACATGCTCATAGGTATGATGACTATGATTATGGAGAAGTTAATCAGTTACTTGAACGAAGCCTGAAGGTTTACATTAAGACGGTGACCTGCTATCCTGAAAGAACTACAAAGCGCATGTATGATAGTTACTGGCGTCAGTTCAAACACTCAGAAAAGGTAACAGTTTCATGACCAAGCATTATACCATAGACACATGTTCAGTATAATAAGTATTGATTAGCAAAAACGATGCCTGACAGTATTAATAAATTAGTAATAAATTAATAATTAATAAAGTATTAATAAATTATTAATAAATTAATGATTAGCTAGGTTTTAAAAATTTTTAATTCAAATTTATTAACTATTAACTAAATTTTGGTTATATGCTTTGTTCAACATAAAGTATAAAATTGTTTTAGGATCAGTATTTGAAAGATTGGATCTAAAAACATATCTTTAAAGTCATTGGGAATTTATTGTCATTCTATTCTTAAAAACCAAACCTACTGAGAAACTGTAATAGGTATCATTGTATCTTGGCCCAAAAGGCATATCCATACAGAGATTTTTTAGCACTAGCTAGCCACCAGAGTTAACCTATTAGAACAATAGCTTTTTTTTTCTTTTTATTGAGTTTATTGGTATAATCTAGATATACAATACAGTTACACTCATCATTGGGATTCTGTATCTTTACATAATAGGTCTTCATTCTCATTTTTTCCCCTTGTCCCTGCCCTCCCTTCACCCCCTCCTCCCCTCCCCATTTACAAACACTTTATTTCCATTTTTTCAGTTTCTCATATTTTATTCCTCTCCCTTATTACCTTTCCCACACCTTTCCCACTTTCCCTACATCTTTAGCCCTTTACTTCCTATTTCACATTATTAATTATCTCATTAGGATCCTGTGTACTATTGTAGTTTTTCACACCAAAGAAACTATTCAGTATTTCAGTTAAAGAAATCTCTATATGAACATTAAAAATAGGGAATCCTAGAATAAAACTAAAAAGGAAAGTAAAAAAGAAAAGGCAATGATGTAACATTAAAATAATCCTTAATTCTGGAGATGAAAATGGTCTCTGTACATATTTAAATTGCTTCTTGCTCTTATAGTCTTATGTTATTCTTTTTTTCATTATTTAGAGAATACTTTATTAGTTTCTGTAATCAAACCCACATAGATATGACCTTACATATTTAGTACAACGTGTTACCCCTGTACACATGAAAAAAAAAAAATTAACATTTCTAGACCAATATGGCTATCCATTTCTGTACAATGCCAACTCAGCACAATAAACTGGGATGACTTTTTCCAAAGTTGGCAGCACCGTTAAAGTTTCCCAAAATTCAATATATATATATATTTTTTTATATTTTGATATATGTATATATATATTTATATTTATATAAAAAGGCTAATAATAGCAGTATGTTATGCATCGATAGCAGCAACAGCTTTTCCAGGTTCTGCAATCATCTGAACAAAATTATAGACATTCAGCACATTCCATTAAAAACAAAACAAAAAAAAACAAAAAAAAACTAAGAAAAGAATAATATCCAGAAAACAGCAAAGTTCTGTTGCAGTTTGGGTAAATGGCACCATTTTTTTATTAGCATCTTAATCATCATCTGGAAAGAGAACATTCTAGAGTAATATTAAATGTAGCTCTGATAAAGCATGGTCCCTATTATGTATCATAAAGCAGGTACAAGATATTTTACATTCATAGAGGTATGATACAGTACCATCCTACATCAATAATACTAGAATCAGTTTTGGTTTGAAATTTACTTTGTCTGCAAATAAGATTGCTACCCCTGTATTTTTCTGGGCTCCTGTCACATGGAGAATTGTTTTCTATCTTTTCACTTTCAGTCTATGGGCTTCTTTTTGCACTAGGTGTATTTCTTGTATACAACAATATTGTTGGATTTTGCTTCTTATTCCATTTTGCCAGTCTATTTCTCTTGATTGGTGAGTTGAGGCCATTGACATTGCTGGTTATAACCGATATGTACTGACTTATTATTGTCCTGTTATGTCCTTTTGTTGACTCTTTTTACTTTTTCACCTTCTCCTTTTAATTTCTCGCCTTGCCTATTTGATTTGCTCTGTTGGGCCTCATGGTGTTGTTGCCTTCATTGTCTTTTTCGAGGATCTTGTTTAGAATTCCTTGTGCTGGTTTGGTATTCATGTAATTTCTCAGGTGTTCTTTGTCGTGCAAGTATCTTATTTCCCCATCCATTTTGAAAGAGAGTTTTGCAGGATACATCAGTCTAGGTTGGAGGTTGTTTTCTTTTAGTACTTGAAATATCTCATTCCAGGCTCTCCTTGCCCCAAGGGTTTGTGTTGAAAAGTCTGCTTTGATTCTGATGGGCTTTCCTTTTTATGTGATTTGTTTCTTTTCTCTTACTGCTTATAGTATTTTGTTCTTCTGTTGGGTTTCTGGGATCTTGATTATTATATATTTAAGTGTAGATTTTTTTTTTTATTGCAGCTAGTTGGGGTCCTATATGCCTCAGTTATCTGAATGTTAAATTCTTCCCCTCTGTTTGGGAAGTTTTCTGTCATTAATTCTGCAAACAGCTTTTTAAAGTCATTTGTATTTTCTCCTGCTATTTCATGTATTCCTATCAGTCTTATGTTATTCTTCTTTGCATCATCTAGGAGTTGTTGGATTGATTTCTCATGATCCCTTACTGTGTTTAAGAGACCTCTCTTTTCATGGTCACTGACTGCAATCTTATCTTCTATATCTGAAAGTCTATCTTCACATTCTTTTATTCTGTTGCGTACACTATGGAGTGTTTAATCTCCTGGATATCTGTTTGAATCTGTTTTATGGATTCCATTTCTTTCCTATGCTGGGCGTTTATTTTTTCCATTCTTTCTTATGCTGAGTCTTCATGGCTTCTATCATGGTCCTGAGCTCATCTATTTTTTGTCAGTTTCTGCTCTAGAGTCTCGAATCGCGACTTCCATTTTGCTCACTATCTATGGTTATCTGGGAAATTATTTTTTTTGAATTTTTCTAGAGCCTGATTGATCTGTTTTGTTACTTCCTGTGCTTTGAGTTCACAGTGTCCTGGTGGTTCACTATCAGCCTTTTCATCCTCATTTGCGCTACTGTTTGCCATTGGTGAACTAGATAGAAGTCTGTCCTTCTGTCTTGCTTAAGTGTTTTCTCATTTTTATTTTTGTTGTCGGACTGTCCTTGGTTTAATCTCTGGATTATCACCCAAATCTTCCTGATATATTTGTGCCCTAGCTTCTGTGTCTCTAACGACCCACTGACATTCTCATCTTCATAACATCAGAGAAAACAGCTCATCAAATCAACTGCAATGCTTTATCCCAACTGATACAATCAGCAACACATTAAGATCAAGCACAACTTGGACACTGACCACCTGTGGTAGTCACTAGTCTATCACCCTTACATCATTTGAATTAAATTGAAATCAAGCAGTCCAGAACATGTCTGCAGTGAACAAAATTTCAATATAATGTATTTACCATTTAATGGCTCAGACAGAGCAAGGATGCAAGACCCCTGGTCTCAGTTAGCTCATGGCTGAACCCCATGACGCTGACTGACCTCTGGCTGCAAGGCCCAGATTGAGTTCCCCAACCTTCTGAATGGTTGAACTCCACAACATTCTATTACAGGTTTCCCACACCCTTTCTTTAAAGATGTTCAAAGTTGGGAATTCAGAAAAATACCCTTGATGACCATCTCTGCCTCTGCAGAGTGGGTCCAAAGACTGGCACAGTCAGGAGGTCTGAGAGTGCATGCGGGGGCGGGGGGACTTCTACCTTCCTGGCACTTGAGTGATAGTGGCTGGGGCAGGAGAAAGCATGGCTCTCCTTCCCAGGGTGGATCCAGCCCAGAACAATAGCTTTTCATCTCAATTTAATAATTTAGTATTAAAGGCTCTTTATCAACATCATAGTGTTGAGTTGGCTTTAAGTTCTTCCTACACATTATAACTATTAAGAATCTCCTTTATAACAGTTCCTAAACTTAAAGTTAAGAAAAATCTTTCTAGGTCCTTACATTCACTAATTAGCTGTCTGACCTTGGCAAAAATGTTATGCCTTAGTATCATTTTTTAAAGTCTTCAAGCCAACACACCAAAAAAATGTCTGTCTTATCTCCAGCATCTCTCCTTGATGGATCTTTATGCCATGTTTGTGTTTGCCATTTTCCTTTTTAAAATTCTATCTGCAAATTCTTGTTTTCATCAGGGGAATAGAAGAAATAATTAAAATGTACAGTGAATGTTTAAATTTTTAGAATTATAGTTAAAGATACATTGCCATTAATCCCCCTCAGAATATTCTGTTTCACGTCAAACGCACTTATCCCATCATTTTTAATACTTTCTGAAGCATTTCCGAAAGTACTCTTTAGTGAGTGTCTTTACAAGGCATGATCAAAATATACAGTGAATGCTGCTGCCTAGTACAGCATTCCAGTAGAGGAAGGCTCATAAAAAAATTACGATGTTTCTTCATGCCTTAGTCACTGGATCTGTACCATGTGACTTCTGGCTTTTTCCCAAAGTCAAAATACCCCTGGTAAACATTTTGAATTGATTCAGGACATTGAGGCAGCCATAATAGTGCAACTAAAGGCACTCACAAAAGAGGACTTCCAGGACTGATTCAGAAAGGAGCAAGAATGATAGATGTATATTCAAAACAAAGAGGATTGAGGGCAGTGTGTCTTTTACTATAATAAATATTTTTAAATTTAAACCTTCACTGTATTCTTCAGTCATACCTTATACATCCACAATATAGTCAACTGATATCAAAATAAATATTTCATGTAAATTTTGAAAACTTTGGGATGTTTTGACCTGTCAGCTGAGAAATATCCCTGAAAGTACTCTTCACACTTTTATCGATACTCTAAGGAAGCCTTGCATAGCTAACTAGTATCAGATACTAATTACAAACTGCACTAAGCATCAGATATTACTTTAGTATTTTTCACGTAAATGCAAGGAAATTTTTTAAAAGCTTTCTATGTAATAAACATAGGCTGCTTAAAAAAAAGGTAGGATTGGGTGAAGGGAGGGCAGGGACAAGGGGAAAAAATGAGAACCAAGACCTGTCATATAAAGGTACAAGATCCCTATGATGAATATAACTGTACTGTATACCTAAAATGTACCAATAAACTCAATGAGAGAAAAATAAATAAAAGGTAGGATTGATTTTTAGAAGGAAGCATAATTACTGGGAAAATAACTAAAAAACATTATTTTTATAATCTAAATGCTTGATTGGTTTTACATAATATATATGCATTATGGGAATTTTATAGACATTATGGGTTGTTACTGCTTATAGAGCCATTTTTTACAAATGCAGGTTTGCATATTCCATTATGTACATGCATAAGTATGCCTAGGTATGCAAGTTTATATATTGTCTGTGTACACATAAAAACTCTTGTCAATGTCTGATATATGAAAACTTTTAAACATTTTTCCTGTGGTTACTAATATGATAACATTCTCATTTTTAGGTTCATGTTAATCTACTTTTAATGGAAGCACGGATGCAAGCTGAACTACTTTATGCTCTTCGTGCCATAACTCGGCATTTGACCTGAAGTATCACCCAGGGACAGTGTCATATATGTGTAAAGACTTTTTCACGTATGATTTACATCAGAAGCTCTTTGAGATACAGCATCAAAATTATTCAATTCTCTAGTGTCAGAGTTTAGCTGGTTTTTGTTTTGTTTTGTTTTTGTCCCCCCCCCCGGCTGTAATGTGCAATGATGTGTTTTATTTTTTCTTGATGCTTAACATTACTAACAGTTGCAAAAATAATACTGAGGAGCACTACTTTACTATTGTTTATAGTTGGATTTTTGGACAACGATCATAAATCATGAACGTGGTTGTTAATGCTTAACTTCAGTGTTTTGAAGGTTGGTTATATGTGGTTTTTTTGTTTTGTTTTCTTTTTACTTTTTGGTTTAAATAAGGAAAAGCGCTTACAATCTGCTCTTGCGATTGTTCTTCAGATATTGGAATTTAGCGAAGAATGACTTCATCTGACCATTCTATAATTTTCATGTTGTGTCCTAAATCTGGTAAAAGAAAAGCATGCGCTATTGAACCAAGCTGCTCACTGGACACCAAAGTTGTGTCCCCAGGAGATTATTTGTCAGGCACTGTATGTTTTCTTGTTTGTAGATTTTTTTGTTTTGTTTTTTTACCTGCTATTGGCGACAACGTGAAATGTGATACAGCCATTGTCCATAATTTAATGTGAACTTAATCATGATGAATTCTATAGCATGCTACTGAAATACCAAATTCATCTATTTTCTCTTTTACAACAGAAAGTTCAATTTTCCATATCATTCATATATATATATATATATATATATATGAATATATTATGAAAAGTAGTTATGCACAATCCTTTTTATTACTGACAACGATCCTGTCACCTTAAAAAAATCAGTGCTCACACTTGATCATAGTTCATTCATTCACCACATAAAAACTTGTACCCACACAAGACTGACCAAAAATTTTCTTTGCACATTTTTCTTTTCATGAATTTTTTCTATATTACAATTTGCAAAGGATGGTTAATATGCTTATATTTTTTTCTGTTAGGCTTTTAGAGATAATTTTCCATTATTTTCTTCTTACAGTAGGTTAAACAGTTTATAATTCAAAGGTAAAAATTGTGTTTCTATGCATTAATGTGATTGAACAACAAAGAGTGCAATATGTTCTAAAAAATACTCAACTAAACTTTTCCCCTATCATATCACTGCAGAAGTGTCCTTTTAAACACAGCCATAAAGAAATTTTACTGAAATTTCTTTATTGCACTAGGCTTTTTTTTGTTTTACCTTACTGGGGTTGAATAATATTCTTTTTATAATGCCAAAGCATTCCCTTCCCCAGAAAAATCTCTTTGGACAACTGGTTAAAAAAGGTATCAAGTCATAGGGGAAGAATAAGTGGCCAAAAAAGTCACATTTTTGCATTGGTTTATGTTACTTGATTAGACTATCTTCAGAGAGCACAACATTATGTGTTTTATAGCTTTAATTTGTATTATGTTAGTAAACCAGTGAAGTGCCTAAAGAGATGCTTACAACTATCCAGTAGGACACAACTGCACTGCTTAAACACTTTTTGGTTAATTAAAAGTGACTTGAATTTTACACATATATGGTAATTTTTAAAAGCATATCCATTTTTCCATAGTAAGTAATATAGTTAAATTTTTCCACTATAGTTGCCACAGAAATTTCATTTTAAACTTATCTTATAGGATTTATTTTTTTCTTTTGTGAAATAATCATGGATTAGTTCAATCATTTTCCCCTTCCATTTATCATCCTTCTCTAGTACAATGCTTTAGGTTGCTTTTCTTTAGATTTTGTTCCAGATATAAAAACAAAAATGACTGTAAACCTATTAACATAAGGTAGTTCTGTGTTTTTGGATTCAAGGATCTTATTTGAAATCTTCCATGAGGAAAAAAAATTGACCAATAATATTTTTCAGGACAGGGTGGTTTATTTAAAGAGATTATTTGAAGAATTCATGCCAGATCTCTTGTTTTGTTTATTACATATACCATATATTGATTTTTTTTCAATATCTCATTGTATAGATAGGTATTAACTACAAGGAAAGTATTGAAGAGAATGGCTGAACATCGATGGAAACATAAAAGTCCATTTAATTTTCCTAACTTGAGGACTTTCAGGGTGAGGATATCTTTTATTCTTGCATTTTTATTAGAATCATTTAAATCAATAGCTCTATCATTTTGTGCAGGTGAACTGTATTACAGGATGAAAAATGATTTTTATGTATTGAATAGGAGAAATTCTCACAGAAACCATACAAATGAGCTTTAGACCAAAAGGGGAAACAAGGTATAAGTTACTAAAATGGCCACTTTTTGTTCTTTTATTTTTTTCCCCCAGAAATGTAGTTAGTTTGAGTTATGGTAACAGTTAGTGCCTTTAACAGATATCTTTCCTAGCAGAATTTCTTTTTGCTCAACATTGATGCATCTCTTTGTTAATCAGGAAATTAAGGTGGCTTGAACTAAAAGCAAAATGAAACAATGTATTTACAACCTTCAGTAAATCAGCCTGACTTCTAAAGATGCTCATGCACCAGGTAAGATGCAGCAGCATTTGTTTCAGGCTATGAGTCCCTTTTCACAATGAGTTTGTTATCAACTCTCTCTATTCAGTGCAAACTTGAAATTTGATTGCGGTTTGCCAGGGTGGTATTTTTTTTTTTCAAGAGAATTGAATTTATTATGTAGTAATTTATAGTGTAGCTTTTTATATTAAAATGTAATATTTTTTAAAAAAAGATACCTGGGTTCAATTGGTATGATAATGTGATTATGTGCTAATCATTTTGGGGTCACATTGTGCCAAACTTAAATGTGCAAGAATACATGAAAAAAAGCACACATGAATGTGAACTCTTTAATACCTTGCTTATTGTGTTAAAATTACTCTAATAATTCACTGAGATATATGCTTGAATAATGTCTATTTAGTTTGGAATTTCAAATTTTCCAGATTTGATAATAATTCTTAACTTCTCAGATCACCTTAAGAAATATCAAAGTAACCTCCCCTGTGAAACTCAGTTTGTTCTTTAACCCACTTGACTACAAGAGGGGCCAGGCAGGTGCCTCACTGAACCCTTCAGAATAGGCTTCCTCAGGTGGACTTGTGAGAATTAGGGGAAAAGAGGCTTTTGAGACAAAACTCCTTCATTTTTTTTCTTTTCTTTTTTTTGCTAGGTACATTGTCTCAGTCTCAGGAAGAATTTGTCTCACTTGGGGTACTTTAAATAAAAGATGGCTAACATGGAATCTGGAATATGGCCTTATAGCCTTAAACCCAAGTAATGGCAGAGCGATGCAGGCCTTTCTTTAGAATAGAAAAACAAATGTAAGGTTTATGTAAAAATGATATAGAACTTGAACCAGAGCCCCTATTTTATTTGTGTTATAGTGTCTCCTAATGATTTTTAATACTTCTGAAGTTCAACTGGTATTATTTCAGAGCAACTTTTTCCTTTCTGACTGTATGAAGTTTTTATCCCAAAATCTTAGATTTTCATGCCCCAGCAAAATAAATTTATCAGCAATTAAAGATATGTACGTAAAATATTTCACCACATTTAGGGTGCATGCATATATGATGGTAAGATTCTTCTTAACTAAAAACAGTTCATCAGGGAGAAAAAGCAAATTTCAGTGCATATTTTAAAAGGGTTTGCACTGTGATAGTAAAATAAGATTTTTTGTTTTTTTGTTTTGTTTTGTTTTGTTTTTGCTTATGTTGTATTTTAGAAGTTTCTCTGGAAAGCAAGATCTCCATTTCTCTTTTATCTAGAAAATCTTTTTTGTCTCATGCAAATAGTCTTGCATGGAGTTAAAAGTATGCAACAGTGATGCTGTATAAGTATTTATTTTCTTAGAACAGTTCAGTAGTAAACTGAAAGACATGTGGCTCCTCTGTTCAGATCGAGTTTTAAGTTACATAATCTGTATAATCAGAATCTATTCTAGGCGGCTGTCAAAAACTGTGTTTCCCTGTTATATCTCTGTGGAGACTGAGAATCAAATTAAGTAGTCTTTCCTCAAAGCAGTACTGTAGCATGAATGTATTTATCTCAGTCAACAGAATTTAAATGACCACTGAAGGTGGAGGTTATTTCCACGCTAATTTGGCTTAGTTAGCAGTATCTGCTCAGGTGAGACCTAGAACAAAAATAGCTGGGGGTGAGGTGGATTACAGAGATAGAGGTATATGTCAAGATAGCCTTGTGAGGGAGGAAACGTTTTCAAAGAATATATGAAACATAGTGCTGAGATGGTGGCTTTCCTCGGCATCATGCACCTAATATAAAGGAAACATTTCTCTCGTGGGAGCTCCTACCTGCATTTAGTCCTCTCTTTCCACCCTGTTTTCTCTTCCTCCAAGTGCCTCAACCTGTACACACCTTCACTCTCTTTCCCTTCTCTCGGCCTGTCTTGGTCTGAACACCTTTCACAATCCAAACCAAACATCACCAGCCACCTGCTGATAGTCACCAGCATTTACTTTTCTGAGTTATGTTTTTTCCATTCATGAAGATTATGGCTTTGTCACGACTCCCTCTAAATCCCTCAACCATCCGTTTGTACTTTGGCTGACTTTTGCCCTTGACACCCTATCAGATATTAAGCAACATCAGTGTGATCTTGTCCACCCCATTGTGTTCACCCCTTTTCTCAACTGCCAAAATATCGTGTTCTCCTCTACCTCATCCCCAAAGAGCCTATAAATTCAGAGTATCCAGCCTTTTCATGGGTTCACTCTCTGTTGTTCAGTAATACTACTTCCATATTTTAAATAAGTCATAAAAGATTTTGCCTTCTATCAAAGTAGGAATCTTTATATTTATACATGATACAGAAATTGAACTATTTCTACCATGCAGAATTTAGCATTTAGCAGGATTTTAAAGTGATTAAATTGCCATCATAACCTGGATCTATATTAGATGATGAATGAATACTGGTGTTAGTCCAAGTTATTTGAATGTAAGTTAAAATTTTCTAGCAATCCAGATTGACCTGTAACCCTCTAGTGGAACAGGAAATTTCTGGCATATAAATGGAATGATGTTTCAGTTATTTGTTTTATTGGTGGCATTTGGGCCATGAAACACGTTTCTTGTAAGAGGACATTGATATGTGTTTATATGGTCTGGCTGAATCTCAGAACACCATTAAAATACCACAAAACTGGGTACCTAAGGGCTTGACTAGGCTTTCCTAGGTTAGACCAAACCTCTAGCCCCCAGTCCCTACCTTGTTCTCATGGAAGGAAGTATCTTCTATGGGATGAAAAGAGAATGCATTGACTTTGTAGCCTTTATTCCCCTTGTTGCATTTCAGATATGTCCAGATTATACCATTACAGACAGAAATGCAAATTCTTCCTCTCCAGCCTGTGTGCACTCAGCATTGTTTGAGATTAAACTGCCTTGGGTTTCTAGCAGGGGACATGTTTATCTATAGATGTTTGTCTGACTTGAAGGTGAATACCCTGATTAAAAGTATAGATTAATATGAATTCTGGTGGTATTAGCATGTTTCCCATCTTAGTCATGAACAACCTGATAGCAATGTTAATATATCTCTTTAAAGGCCCAGAAGTGAACCAGTAGCCTACCTGGAGACTGAAAGATTTATTCAGTCATATGAAGTGTTCACTCTGGCTTTAACCTAATTATGACTGCACCACCATGAAGTACAGAAAAAGAAAAGTATAGGGGAAAGAAGAGAGTATCTGGTTCTTTTGAAAGTTTGTGAAAATCTTTGAAAGAATGCAGTGCTTACTATCATGTAGCCTTTAGAACAAATGCCCCATTTATAGTTCTTAGGACATCATCAGACATTAATAAGTCTAAATATGATAAATATAATTTTTGGTATAAAAATTTTTGCTAAAACAATCTATTTTCTTGCACCCCTCAAGTTAACCTCTTAAAAGTGAATGTATAATTTCTACAGAAAGAATATTATAGAGGAAGAATCTTCAGTCTTTAATGCTAAAATATTATTCTCAGATTCTGATTAGTTGTTATACATTATGATACAGAACTAAATTAATTCCACATCTGTTTCTTAAATTAACTAGTCTTTACAAATTTTCATCTGGCTCCCCCAAGTCTGATAAGGAAGGATCAAATGGAGGATAAAGGAAGCGTATCAGTTGGGTGGCCAGAAATTTTCCTTTGGAAAGCTGAGAGACTGTTTTCTCCTTTTCCAATCTCTCTGGTTCTTTTAAGTAAAAGTTGAGTCAAACGGTACCCTTGTTCACCAAGGAAAGTGATCCAAACTCTATATCTAGTACAAATATTTTCTTTGCTTTCATATATCCTCTCTAGAGAGACAGTACAATTTTCTCTTTCTTCTTTCTCTTCACATAATAATACTTTTAGCCCAAAATAAAATAGATACTGAAAACAAACCACAAGCCATCCACATGCAATCTGAGCAGATAAACAAGAGCCTTGTCGGGTCACCTTGGAGGGTGACCTTGTCTCTTGGATTAGCTCCTTAAAACCTAAAAATTACTTTCCTGGTCATGAAAGAACTGGATGTATCCTTCAACTTATGAAATAGGATTTGAACTTGAAAACTTTTTTTTTTAGTCCTGATTTTGCAGGGCAGCTACATAATGAATGTATATATTAAGACTTTGTAGCTGAATTGCACATGAAATCAGATTGCCAACTTCTTGACTTTCAATTTTAGACATCATTTAATCCTTATTTGTGAGCAATATATGTAGCATGCTGTGAAACGTCTATTATAGTTCTTTAATTCATCAGTATTAATACAGAATTATCCTTTGTGTTCCTTGGTACTTTTTATTCAATGTAATCAGAAGCTGTGATGTTTTGCCTTTGTAGTCCTGTGCTTTGTTACTGTAATTTTGTTTTCTTTTCTACAAAGCACGTGACTTTGGACTAATGTAAGGCAGATGAAATGATCTTTAAGACTGCTCTATGTATCAGTCTATTACTCTATACGGATTTTAATTAGAATAAGCTTTATCAAATAGATCATTGATGCAATTTAGGATTCACACAAGTTCAGTGTCAAATGGCAGTCTTATCTTTATAGTTTCAATTCTAAAAATAGCAAACTTAATAAACAGCCACTTTAAACTTGTTCTGGCAAACCAGACCCTGCTGTAGATATAGTCTAAGATAGTTAACCATATAAGCCTTTTCAACTCTTTATGCCCTCCATATGAGTCAGCAGTTAAGGAGATTATAGAACCATGAAAGCTTTTTGTATGTATAACTAGGTTTTATTTTTCTTATGTTGCTGATTTTACAATTCTGACTAAAGCTGACCTGAATGGATCAGTTTATGTGTAATATTCTAGTGCTTTAATGCCTTTTTTCTTTTTTGGAGGGATGGGTAATATTATTTGAACAGATAAAGAAGGAACTGTTAGTGAGTCAAGACACACACATTTGAAATAAAGGAATTGTGTATTAACATGTTAACAATTCATAACTGCACTTTTTATGACATTTTGAAAATCTATTTATAGGTACAGAACAATGGGTTTTGTTAAACTGTATCACATTTATACTTGCAGAAATTTATTTCATTGTTATTAGTAGGAATTTTATTGGTTCAATAAAATTGACAAAATTGAACTCTCATTTTCTTGATTTATTTATATATATATTGAAGGAGCATTCTCACTGAGGTTTATTTCTGCTTGATGACTAAGACTTGGATCCAGAAAGACATCAGAATTGTATCATTGTTGTCATTTTCCCTAATTTATTCCTGATTCACACTTTTCTTGCAACATTTCTTATAATCAGTATTAGTGAAATATTACCCAAGTCTAAAATGTTCAAAGTGTATAATTGTTCTTACCTTTTAAAATATTGTGTAGTGGGGGCCAGGGATTTAGCTTAGTGGCACTGCACGTGCCTCACAAGTGCAAGGTCCTGAGTTTGATCTCTTGTACCAAAAAAATATAGATATAGATATAGATACAGATATATAGATATTGATATAGACACAGTATGTGTGGCAAGATGAGCCAGTACACTTACCTGCTCTTGCACAGAGAACCAAAGCAAAGGTGTATAGTTGCATATTAAGGCAAATGACTATGAGAGAACACTAGAATTCAAAAGTAGAAAATGAAGCCTGTAAAATCCAGAGAACTGGTATAGTAAGTATCTAAATCACTTTCCTCATTGCTGGGACAAACACCCAACACCTGAAAATTAAAGGAGGGAAGGTTTATCTTGGCTTACAGCTTTTAGAGGTTTTAGTCCAGTTGGCTGGCTATAAGGCAAGGCAGCATGGTAGATGGACATGAAAGAGGAGAAGCTGCACGTGTCATGTTTGCCAGAAAGCAGAGAAGGAAGAGCCTGAAAGCAAGATGGAACCTTCCAGGTCCACCCATAGTGACCTAGGTCTGTCTTCTAGGCCCTACTTCCTAACAGCAAGACAGCTATGTTTGTACAATCCAGTCACATTCCAAAAGTTCCTATTACCACATCAGGCTCTAAGGGGACATTTAGATACAAACCCTAACTGGATGCAAGAGAAACAATGTCACATCACCCGTGTCTCTGGCTCCCCACCTTGAAGAGGAGTCTCCACTCCCTAGAAGCAAAGGTGAAGAAGTTTTAACAGACTCCATCAACACAGATACTGGCATTCCTAGCTATTGGAAAGTTTCATAGCCCATATAAGCTAATAGCCTAAGTAAATAAGAGGCCTGAGATTTGTGAAGTAGTCTGACTCAGGAAAAGGAATTCATTTCCCAGTGATCTAGAGTACTGTAGCCAGGAGCCATCTTGAAAGGGGGCCTGTTGTCTGATTTTAGAGTATTTGAGGGATCAGAAACCCCTGAATATTCCTGTGTCTGGGAATCCACACATTCCACTGCACTGGCTCAGTGAGTAACTGACACAAACCCAGTGAGGGCTGTTGTGGGGAATGGGTGTTGCAATGTGGAAGGGAGTTCTGGGCACCACTCTTTAAGGATGGGTGTCGGGGAAGCTGCCCTGTGACACAGACCAGGAACGCAGTCAGTCCCATGTGGCTTCAAGTGGGACCCAGGATGGAGGATAGTTGCCTGCATGGCTTCCACCATCACAGTGCTGTGCACAAGTGCCTGTCACTAACAAGGAGAAGAAAACAGCTTCTAGTGCTTCTCTCCAACACACAGATGTGCTAGCGCCATCCCCAGCAACGCCCCTGTGGCTCTAGGCCATCACTCGGCCCCCAGAATGCAGAAACTAAGTTGGCCCAAATAAAAACTGGCTGTATACCATTTTCACTTGCTCCTGTGGGAACCTCAGCTTCAGAGGAATTTTGTCTGGCTCCAGCCTCAACCTGTTCCTGCTCAATCCCTGGCAGACACATCAACTGGAGAGAAACCCAGGCCATTGTCCCTATCCTAGGACACATACAGGGTCCAGAGAGAGACTCCCGTGCCATCTTCATACCATCACTCCTTCAAACACCTCAACTGGGAAATTTTGCCTGGCTCAAGCCACAAAGCACTCAAATATTTTTATTTATTTTTAAACCAATATTTTATTTTTTTGTTTATTTAATAATGTTGCTTTTGGGGGAGGGGTACCGGGGATCGAACTCAGGACCTTGTGCTTGTGAGGCAGGCGCCAGAACCGCTGAGCCAAACCCCCGGTCCCTAGCCAAACCCCTACTCAAATCTTTGCTGGACATGACAGCTGAGGAAATTGGGGCAAGAACAGCCCCAGGCATGTCTGAAAGCATGATCTGTTGGGAGAGAGAAGGGGTCCTCCAGACATATCTGCAGTAGCAGAAAAGAATAATAACATGGTGACCATACTACACAGGTCCCCTGAATAAGTTGCCCTCTCATTTTTAAAAAAAATTTAAATTGAATTTATTGGTACATTCTAGGTAGACAGTACAGTTACATTCATTACTGGGATCTTGTACCTTTACATGCCAGGTCTTGGTTATTTTTTCCCCTTGTCCCCACCCTCCCTTCACCCCCTCTTCCCCTCCCCACTTTCAAACACTTTAATTCCATTTTTACATTTTTTCATATTTTTTTAGTCGCCCTCTCATTTTGTTAGATCACACACTACTATCAAGACTAGGTGTGGTTACCAAATAGTTTCTCTGGTGTGAGAAACTGGAAGTGTGAATAAAAATCAAAATGTATGATAGATAATGTGAAACAGGAAGAAAAGGTTTAAAGGAGAGGAAGAAATGGGAGAAGTAGGGGAAAGGAAAGAAGGGAAAGAAAAAATAAGAGAAGAGGAAAAAATGGAAACAGACTAGGTGTGGTGCCACAAAGCGGGTATGGTGATTATTCGTGCTACTTTTCCCTATGACATAATCTAGACCTGCACCAGTGTCTAATCAGACAACAAGTGCTTTGGACCCCTCAACACTACTGGGGCAGCCAGTATGAGAGACCCACTCAAGTTACAGGGCCAGCATCAACAGTGCCTAAGGAAACCTTCATCACCTAACTTGAGCCAATGCTCCCATCATAGGAGAAAACAAAAGTGGTGCCCCTCACATTATCCACAACACTCCTGCTTGAACTGTTAGAGTATCCCTACCTACTCTTGCATGACCTGCAGAGACAGTGCATCTCTCTGACTCAGATACAGCACACACTGTGCCCAAACTCACTAATCAAGCTAAAAAAGAGTTACAGGGAGATTACATTATGGTATCCAGCTGGAAATAAACTCAACATAGCATAAACAAACTGATACCCCAAGACATAGAGCACAACTAATGACACCTACTTCCCTGAAAGAAGACTTCCAGAATTGCTTCAGAAAATGGCAAAAAAATCACTTCTAGCCTTGTGGCTAAGATCAAGTGTAGAAAATGGGAAGAATGATGGAAGAAATGTGCTCAAAGCAAGGAGTATTTTGAGGAGGTTCTCTTAGCTACTTTTCTCATTGCTAAAATACCCAGCACCCACAAGTTAAAGGAGGAAAGATTTATTTAGCTCACAGTTTGCAGAGGTTTCAGTTCATAAGTGGCTGGCTCCAAGGCAGGGTATCGTGGCAGAGGGGGCTTTCAGAGGAAAAACAACTCATGGTGGACAGAAGGCATCAAGTGACAAGGGAAAAGAGAAGAGAAACTCTTTTGTCTCACATCTTAACTAGGTTTAACCTTAGGGCAGATAGCATTCAAACCCAGGGTGGGGCACCCTTAATCTTACCTAGAACTATGCCAAGCCAATCTTTAGACTAATTAAGTAATCACTCACCCTTGATCCCAGCATCACACACTTCACATCCAGCCAACTCTGAAAAGATCCTATGACCACATGAGGCTTTGGGAGGAATCTAGACACAAGCCATAATGGGTTAATGGGAATGTGTGTTTTAGTATAATACATTTTTTAAATGTAAACATTCACTGTATTTTTTCAGTCACATCTAGTATATTGCCTATAAGAAATTTACCTCACCACTAAGGACACAAAGACTGAGAGTGAAAGAATCTAAAGTGGTGTTCCAAAGAAATTGAATAAGAAAAGAAGCAGGAATAATCAAGGGATCAATTAGTCAAGAGCATATAATGATTATAAATTTATATACAACTAATATCAGAGCACACAATTTTATGAAACAAACATATTACCAAAAGGAAGAGATAAACTCCATTGCAATAATAGAGGGGAGTTGCAATACCCCACTCCAACTGATGGAAATGGGTGCACCTTGAGACCATAATATTTTTATGGTGTCATTTTTAATTTTAATAAAATAGATAATTTCATATTACATAGAGAGTAAGTCCATCCACCCATTGTTGATAAAATTTTTAGAAATAATTTCTATAAAAAGTTTAGTATTTGACTGAGAATTAATTCATTATAATGTGACTTCTACAGGTACAGAATTCCCATAATCACCGCATCCTTTTAATTTTGTGAAACTTTAAAAGTATAGAAAAGTACAAAAAAGAAGAAAAGCAATCCATATATCACAATGCAGAGTTAGTATCTTCCTATATTTACTTGCACTTTTTAAAAGAAATGGATACTTATATAAAAAGATTAAGCCCCTCCCCACCCCACCCCACTCATTCCCTAAAATATGGAACGCTTCACAAATGTGCATTTCATCCTCACACAGGGGCCATGCTAATCTTCTCTGTATTGTTTCTATTTTAGTATATGTGCTGCCAAAGCTGAGCACTTGAGACAACAATATTAATTGAAATAAGTCAGACCCACAAGCTTAAATATCAGTTTCTTTTATAAGACAAATCCTAAACATTAAAAAAGAACAAACTAAAAGATAGATAATAGTAAATAGGGAAATAGATCTTTTGCAAATGTGAAGGGGACCTAAAGATGGATGGGGGGGAGGGAAGGGAAGGGAAAGGGAAGAGAAGGGAAGGGGAAGGGAAGGGGAGGGAGAGGAGGGAAAGGAAGGGGATGAAAAAAGAATTTTAAGATGTGTGATACATATGCACCAACTCTCCATGATAAATGTACTCATTATGTACTACGAACATGTACTAATAAAAAAACAGAAGTTAGAAAGAAAGAAACAAGCAAACAGTTAAACTGTACTATATAAACATCAGAGTTAAACTACACTATAGATAGCCAAGGATTTAGCTCAGTGGTTCTGCTGCCTGATTCACAAGCACAAGAACCCAAGTTCAATCCCTGGTACCAAACAAAAACTGCACTATAGATCAAATGTACCTAATACAACTTTATAGAACATTTCATCCAACAACTGCAGAATACACATTCTTTTCATAGCATAGGAACTTTCTCTACAAAAAAATTATTAAGCCATATAAAAGTCTTAAAATTTCAAAAAAATTAAATAATATCCTGTATATTTTCTGGTTACAGTGGAATGAAACTAGATATCAACAACAAGAAAAATGTTAAAAGTATACAAATAGATGCATACCAAACAACATGCTTTTAAACAAACACTGAGGAAGTCAGAGGAAAAATAAGAAATTACTTGAAACAAATGAAACACAACATGTCAAAATCTGTATGGTCAGGCAAAGCAAGTTAAATTTTGTGTTACAGCAAGTTCTAACATTTGTACTGAGTTCCATGGTTGTCACACACTGTTCAGATTTACACTGAATTTCATTGTATGATTTGTCATAGGAGGGACTATGAGTGATGGTTCTAATTTATTTTTTACTCTTAGTGCAGCTGGATATAAGTAAAATGTTCTGAAGCTTATCAGAAACTCAGTATACTTTAAATATATATAGAGTTAGGTTTGGGGAAGTAAAAATACAGTTATAGTAAGAAAAGTAACACATCTAGAAAGCATTGTGAGGTGGTATGTAGGTTGGCTGTTATTAAAATGAGGGGCAGGTTAAAATTGTAAATGGGGCTGATTTGCTATATAACTATGTACATGTTTGTTGGGATAGCTGTCCCATATTTTGTATATTGGAATAAAGATTTCTATAAATTATCTTAACTAAAAGTAAATATTCAAAATTAAGTTCCACTTCTAAGTCATATGGATTATGTCTTGGAAAGTTTACCAATCACAGGAGCCAGGAGGCTTAGGAAAGGGGAGGAAAGATGCTGTACTATATGGACCTTGTGGCTTCTAACCATTAATATAGGTTGTTTTCTTTCTTTGATGGCAGTAGGAAGACCTCATTTTCATAACATACTACTTGTGATACTTTATTTTAAAGATACTTTTCATTAAAGATTCTCTCATGGGGTGTTTGGCTGGGAGCTAGAAGGCTAAGGTGCTCAGATCCTGGCTCTTCAGTAATTTAACTGTGTGACCTTGGGCAAGTCACTTAACCTCTCTGTGCTTTAGTCTCCCTGTCTTATAAAATGAGAGTAATACCTACCTCACAGGGTTGTTGTGGAGATTAATTAGAAATAATGTCTGTAAAGCATTTAAGGTTCTTGAAGAAGGTACTATATAAATACAAAATATCTATTAAAGTCAGCTTATTTGTAAAAAATAAAATAAAAATCTGTACATTGCAGCAAAAGCAGTACTAAGAGGGAAGTTTATAGCAACTAGTGCCCACACCAAAATACAAACAAACAAATGGAGAAACATATCTCAAACAATTTAATGATAAACCTCAAGGTCTTAAAAAAGAAAAGAACAATTATAATCAAATTAATAGAAGATAAGAAATATTGGAGCAGAAATAAATGAAATAATCTCATAAACAATATAAAGCATCAATGAAATGGAGTTGGATCTTTGAAAAGATGAATGGAATTGGCAAAACTTTAGCTCGACTAATGAGAAAGAATGAGGGAAGGATGGAGGGAGGGACAGAAAGAAACTGGATAAAATTAGAGATGAAAAAGGAGACATTATAACTAACACTTTAGAAATACAAAAGATGAGGGAGGAGGAAGTGAAGGGAGGGCAGGGGTAAGGGGAAAAATGAGAACCAAGACCTGTCATGTAAAGGTACAAGATCCCAATAATGAACATAACTGTACTGTATACCTAAAATGTACCAATAAACTTAATAAGAAAAAAGAAATACAAAAGATCATTAGAGAATATTCTGAACAAATTGAAAAATCTGAAAGAAATGGATACATTTCTGGAAATACATGACCTACAAAAATTGAACCAAAAGGATATAAAAACCTTGAACAGACCTATAACTAACAATAAGATTGAATCAGTAATAAAAAGTCTCTCAATAAAGAAAAGCCCAGGGCTAGGTGGCTTCATTGTTGGATTTTACCAAACTTTTAAAAAACACATACACAAATGCTTTTCAAACTAATCCACAGAACTAAAAGAAAGGGAACTCTTCCAAAGTCATTCTATGAAGCTAATTAACAAAAAATGAGAGAAAACAACAAAAAATGAAAACCATAGACTCACATTAATCATGAACACAGATGAAGTAGCAAATCAAATTCTACACAAGAAGAAGATCATGTACTATAATCAACTGGGTTTCATTCCAGGAAAGCAAGGATGGTTCAACATACACAAATCAATAAGCATAATACATCACATAAATAGAATGAAGGGTAAAAAAGTCTGTGATCATTTCAATAGGTATTTAAAAAAAGCATTTAATAAACTTTAACATTCTTTCAGGATAATAGCCCTGAACAAATTAGCCATAAAAGGATCATACCTTAATATAATTAAGGTTATACATGACAACCCCATAGACATCATATTATCAAATAAGGAAAAACTAAAAGAACTTCTTCTAAAATCAGGAACAAGACAAGGGTATCCACTCTCACTGCTCTTATTCTAATATTTTTAGTACTAGAAATTTTAGCCAGAGCAATGAGACAATAGAAATAAATAAAATATTGTATTGGTTACTTTTCTATCATTGCTGAGACAAAATGCCTGACACCTAAGGTTAAAGGGGAAGAGGTTTATTAACCTCACTGTTTGTAGAGGTTTACAGTTGGCTGGTTCCAAGGCAGTGGCACAAGGCAGAGGGTCATCACAAAGGAGAAATAGTTCATTGCATGCAGAACACAGCAAAATAAGCAAGGGACCTTAACAGAATCTTTCTGCCCCTTTTATCTTATCCAGACAACGTAGGGCAGGCAGAACTCACACCCTTAATCCCAGTGCCCTTGATCCTAGCGTTGCACCATGAATCAATTCCAGCGTCACAACTCTAGATCCATCCACCTCTGTAAAAGCCCCACCTATGACTGCGTGAGGCTTTGAGGGGACATCTAAACACAAGCCATAACAAATGTAGGAACAGGAAAAGAGGAAGCATATTATCCCTGTTTGTACATGATATTATTCAATACATAGAAATGCCTAAAAATTCTACCAGAAGACTCTTAAAACCAATATGCAAAGATGTGTGATACAAAATCAACCTAAAAAGATCAGTAGCTTTCCTATACATCAATAATTAATTTACTGAGAAAGAAATCATGAAAGTAATTCCACTCACAATAACACAAATAATAAAATCACTAGAAATAAACTTAAGGAAATAAAAGGCCTCTACAGTGAAAATTGCAAAATACTAAAGAAAGAAATCAAAGGAAACACTAAAATGTCAAAAGATGTCCCATGGTTTTGGATTGAAAGAATATTGTTAAAAAGGAGCATACTACCCAAAGCAATCTACAGATTCAATGAAATCCTCATCAATATACCAATGACAGTTTTCATAGAGCTAGAAAAAAAAACAGTTCTAAAATTCATGTGGAAAATAGGCCCTAAAACAGTGGTGGCAAACTTATGCACACATACCGCAGTGGGTGTACAGAGGCCTCTCTTGCCAAACAAGCCAAGTTGCTGCAGAAGCTGAGCACTAGATAACAGTTGTTTTTTTTTAAACTAAAACCTCAGTATTCAGGTTTAATTGCAGTGTTGGCATTTTTCCATAAATAAGTGGGCTTTCGGTTGCAGTGTGGCCACTTGATTTCTAAAAGGTTCACCATCACTGCCCTAAATATTCAAAACAATCTTGAACAAAAACAGAAAAGTGCAAGGTATCACAATACCTATTTCCAGCAATGCTCTAGAACCACAGTAACAAAAGAAAAGCTTGATATTTACATAAAAACAGACAACAGACAAGTGGAAGGAACAACCAAGAAACAAATTCACACATTTATAGACAAAACTGGATACCCACACCCACAAGGTAAACTTGACTCCCTTTTCTCAGCCTGAATAAAACTCAAATCAAAGATCTTATAAAGACCTTAATGTAAAATTTAAAATTCTACAATTACTACATGAAAACCTAAGCAAAATACTTCAAGGTATCAGTACAGTCAATGATTTTCTTGGTATCACTCCAAAAGCACAGGAAACAAAAGCAAAAATTGACAAATGAGCTTATATATCAAACTCAAAAACTTCTGTAGAGTGAAGGAGACAGGCAACAGATAAAGAGACAACTTACAGAATAGAAAATCTTTGCCAGCTTTCATTTGGTGGAGGGTTAATATCCAGAATAAAGACAAAAAACTTAACAACTGAGGTCCTCCTGCTTTGACACAGGGCCGGGGAATGCCTCTTTCAACATTAACAACAATAGACATGACTACCCTAGGCTGAAGCCAGGCTGCCATCGCTGAAAGGGCCTTCAGAGAATGAGAGGTCAAAAAATATGCTTCAGGGTTAAAGGCTCTGGCAAATACTCACTGTGACTTCCAGCCTTAGGCATAGAAATGAAGGAGCTGAGTCAGCCCTAATGGCCTCTATTTCAACTTCCTGGTGCTATTAAGGTATCTCTAGCTGCTCACGGCCCGGCCTCCCCAACTTTCCCCAAAGAATATGCCCCATCTTGTCTAAAAATAACTGAATTCTAACTGATTCATTCCACTGAGCATCTTCTATATAAACAGGATTCTGTAAATGAGACTTTTTTGCTCAGTGCTGGCTGTGGTCCCTAAAGGATTCAGAAATTGACAAAGTGTCCCCATTTTCTAAAGAGAAATGATGGCTCATGTATTCAGGAATTGCAAAAATAAAGAGCTCAACCTGATTCATGAACTTCACCTCAGTTCCACTCCTGGCTATAATGCAGATGTGATTAAAGAGGCAGACAGAGGGGAAGATTTCTTTATAAAGAGCTGTGCTTTGAGTCCTGATTTCTTTCAAGGAGATCATCGTGAAGAACTTATGCATATCTTCTGGCATATAGGAGGAACCAAAGTCTGATGTTCAATTCCAATCTAAAAGAACATATACAAGCCAAACTGTGATTCTAGCTTCCCGTGTTGGCAGGCCAGCAAATACAACTGCCCTTCCAATATTTGCCATAGCAATGATGGGTGACTTCTCTGTAGGCCAAGAGAAGCCTTGGAAGGTAACCAGGCTGGAGCTATTCTGGAGGGACATGGCCCAAGACTGGATCCACCATGCCAGACTGAAGTAACCCCCAGACACACATATGTACAAGTGCACACATACACACACATGCACATGCCTGTATGCATGCATGCACAAGCCAGAGGCTGGAGAATAGCAAGAGACCAGCCAAAATTACATCTCTAATTCAGCCAACTGTATGGTCTGGGTCAGACAAGGCTCTAATGCTCGTGCAAAAATGTTGAGTTTTATTTTATGGATACTGAAAGCTGTGGCAGAGTTTTAAATTCTTTGTGTGTGGGAGCATCCTGTGTAACAATAGTGGCCTGATTACATTTGCATTATCAGGACACTCTGGCTAGAGCCGGAAAAATGGAGTGAGGACAGCACAGAAGCAGAAAAGTATGTTATAAAGCCAGTGTGGTGAGAGGAGGTAATGCAAATGAGAGTGAGGACTGCAGCGATGATAATAGGTGGCTCTGAGAGATGGGTACAAGGTAAACATCTGCACATCCAACTAAGTGATGTAAGGAAAGTGTAAACAATGAAGAAGTCAGGATGGCTCCTAGGTTTCTGGCTTGGTCACACTGCCTGGTGGAACTGTTTACCCAGACAGCCTTGGAAAGGGGCCAGGTTCTAGGGAGAAGATCACGTGCATTACCTCAGTGGATGGGAATTGGAGGTGCCTTTAAGATACAATGATGTTAAGGAGGCTTGTTGAAGTTTTACACATGAGTGAGATGGCGGAGAAAAAGAGAAATGAAGGTAACCTAAAGCCTGTCTTGAGCGACTCCAATATTTAAGGCCCAGGAAGAGGCAAATGCTGCATTGCCAAGGAAGAGACCGGAAAGAGACTGCCTGTGAAGCAGAAAAAGCCACATGTCACACCTGTCCTCAATAAGGAAAATAGACGCGATCCCTGCCCACCTGTAGCTCACAGTCCAGAAGATGAGATGGAGTAAGCAAGAAAACCACAAAATTGTAGAGCTATAAATTGGAATAAAAGAAAAAACAAGGAATAAGAGTAAACTGTAGGGTGGCACAAGTTAGCTGCCCCCAGGGAAATGCCCTGGGATCTGCGGTGATTTCTAAGTTCTGGCTTGAAGACACCAATGCACAATGAAGAGGGAAGTTTTAAAGACTGGGAATTCCCTGCTGACTATTGCCTACTTCCCCTTGAGGACTGATTTTTCCCTCCCTATCAACTTTTCAGGTGGCACTAGGGATGCAGTGGCAATGTCTTTGACAACTGTCTCTCAAAGGAGGAGGACAGATGCTGCAGAATCAACCCAGGTATCTCTCTGCTGGGCCAAGGGGACTCCAGAGAAATGAAAGAGGGTTGCCAGAGTGGTTTTTGTGCTAGGACACCACGCTGTCGTGTGGCCACACTTCTGGGGACTAAGCCTTAGGGATGTAGCCCAAGACTTCCCTAATCAAGCTGCCTGAAATCCACCTCAGCCTAAGCCTTGGTATTTATTCACCCAAGGTCCATGTCAGACTACTTTATTAGATTCTCTGATTCCATTTTCTGAAAACAAAACTGTATAGCATAGTAATTCACAACCAATCCCACTTAACTAGGCAAAGAGGAAGTGCTGTTTTAAACGAATAACCATTAAAAGCACAAAATCCAGAAGCATTCAGCCTATGGAATCAGAAAGACCCAAGTTCAAATTCCAGCTCCACCGCCTGCTTCCTGACTCTCCCACCTACCACCAGTTCAATGATGTTGGTCAAATTACAGAGCCTTTCTGTTTGTTGTTGACTTCCTTCATCATTATAAGGATAATGGAAACTAATGAATGAATTGATGACCTATTCCATAGATTTCAAGGCCTTTCCCAATCTACCCTGGAATCATTGCCCCATATTTCAAATTTGTTTTTACTTTCCCGCTCCAGGAACCACATATCTCTGGCTACAGCTACTCTGGCCTCCCTGCTCCCTGATTCTGATCACATGGCCCAGCACCTGAGTTCCCTCAAACTACCAACCATCATCTACCGAACTCCTACTCATCTTCAGGGTGCAAATCAAATGTCACCTCCTCTTTGAAGCTTCCCCTGCTCATCCAAGCAGCCAGATGCACCTTCCTCTGCACCCACACATTTCCTCTACACCTCCTTAATGACAGAGATAAACACGAGGGCCAACCAAGCATTGTGCTTGCTTGTCATTAAACCCACATTATATCAGGTTTTAAATTTAACCCCATTTTAGTATACAAAACATCAGGCAAGGAAAAGCTGGTTATCTTGTTCAATGTCACTCACCCCAAAAGTGGCAGAACCAATGGCAAACCAGGCTCTCTGACTCCCAGGTGTGAGCCTCTAACCACTGCACTACACTGCTTGTTCTTGTGCCCAGGGTACCTAAGACCAATTTCTCCATCTGCTGGAGAGAGCCAGATATTGTATTCTGTTTATGTCTGCATCCCCAGCACCTGGCACCTGGCATATGGACATATATACTTGCCCTTCCTCTTAGAAATTGAAACTAAATTATTTAAGGAAAACCATTAATCTAGTAAATCCCAAGTGCCCTGGTCTCCTCTTTCTGGCTATATTTTCCAACTAGGAAACACTGCTCTGTCCAAGAGGTATAGTACAGACTCTTTAAAGTTGGTGATTACAAAGAGCTTCTTCTTATTTGTTCAATTAAAAAGAAAAAAACAGCCATTTTTTTTCCCATGGAGAAGTTAGGAACCTAATGGTAAAACAGAGACAAGCATTTGTCGTGATATCTCTTTCCCATTAAAAGGAAGGAACTGTTTATAAAGAGAAGAAAAATAAAAGAATTCAAAGGGCAATGGGACTTCCAGAAGGACCCTCCCTGGCCCAGTAACTGTGGAATCTGGAATTGGAGGAAGTCTGGAAGAGGGAGCTCTTTGAAGGCACAACTGGCTACAAACCAGTCCCAGCTCAACCCAGCTCACCACAATGTAGCCAGAATGTAGCTGGGCAGGCCAAGGAATCATGAAGGGAGTGGGGAGAGGGAAGGGGGAGAGGGAGGGGATTTTCTTTTTTTCTAAATCTTTGGAGTCAGCAAAACTGAAAGTTACCTGGCCAGGGCTTGTTTTTTTTTTTTTTCCCCAGCTTAACACCTAATTTGTGTATTTCCAAAATTCTAATCCTTTCCTTATCAAAGGTGTATCAGGCCTAAGTCAGAGGGTCCCCAAATCACCAATGCTCCTCAGAAACAAAAGGCAGGACTTTGCCAAGATTAAATGGCATTGTTTTCAAATCTCCACCCCTGGCTTAGTGCACCATGCACAAGTGGAGGCCTTGGAAGGTGTGGTGGCTAAAGCTAGCAAGCAAACCAGAGGCAAAAAAAAAAAAAAAAAATTTTTCAAATTCAGGTTCTAATAGCTCTATAAAAAAAATTAAGCCAAAACTTAAAACTGGGCTGCAACCTTAGACTTGAAAAAATGCTTGAAACCAGAGCTGGGAGGTAACAGAGGCGCAGTAAGGAAGTGTGGGGGTGGGGGAAGCACTGGTCTAGTTTTGCTTCCAGTCTGCAGTTGCTGAGTTCATGTATTTGTTACGTTCTTGAACCCATTGGTAAATATATACTGAGCATATATTTCACAGCAAAACTCATTGTAGCATCTATATGCAATTTGGTCAGTACTCAATTCACCATCTCACTAAGGAGAAAAAAGACAATAAGCAAAGATCTGCACAGAGGTGTTGGCAGGTGGTAGAAGCCTCTAAAAATCACTTCTTATTTTTTCCTTTGGGCTGATGCAAAGAGAAATGACCCGTATAAGTGACTCTGGACAAAAAGGGATACTTCGGTCATGGAGAAAAAAGATGACCCTAGACCTAAGTGGCAACAAGACTGCCATGCTGGGAAGATGGCCACGGTGAACTGGGCCATGATTATCTGGTGGAAGAGATGGGAGTAAGGGAGGGCAGGGTACACACTGGGGAGGGAGAGCAAAGGGCAAAAAGTCCAGCCATCAGCCTCCAATTTCAGGGCAAGTACGTGGGCTTGGGCCTTGTCTCAGAGTGGAAGCCAGACCCTCTGACAATCATGGGTGTGTATGTGTGTTTGTTTCTTCATTGAGATTGATTATATACTTTTAAAATCTAAATTTGAATGTCTAGGGTGGGAGACATTCGCTCTTCAATTTCCAAGTTAGCTTTAGGTCAGCCTTTCTGACTGACTGCACAATTCACATGTTCAAGTTACCTATCCATAGAAATAGATTCACGGCCTTTAGGTGACAGGGAACACTGAAAACTTCTGGAATGGTGGAAATGGCATTTCAGAACTATCCCTCACATAGAGGGTTACCAGATAAACTACAGGATATCCTGCGAAGTTTGAATTTCATGCCAGCAACAAATAATATTTTTGTCTTATAATATAAAAATTGCATTCTCTTCCTAAAATATGAACTAATCTGAGCATCCTGTTTTTGTCTTCTGCTAAACTGAGAGATCTGCTCATGTGACGTGTATCAAATGAAAGGGTGGAAAGAGATCAAACAAGGTAGTGTGAAGTGACCGTACAATGAGAATGGATGGCACCTCCCTCTGAGGGGCAGGTAGCTGGACTATGGGGGAGTCTTTCTGAGGAAAGAATGGGCAGAACATGCAGCTGACCATGAATCCAGAGCAAAAGCACAATGGCCTCAGTTACAATTCATGAAATAGACAAGATACTCCTATCCTCGGTGAGTAAAGAGATAATGAAAATACCTTACAGATGCTAATGTCAGCTGTTCTAACAAAAGTCCCAGCCCCATCTTTGGGCATCTGAAATGAACAGACATTTCTCAGACAAAGAAATAGGAATAGCAAATAAACATGAAAAATTTTTCAACATCACCTGTCATTTGAGAGATGCAAATGAAAACAACACTGAGACTGCACTTCACCCCAGAAAGAATGGTTCCTATAAGAAATCAGCCAATAGCAAATGCTGGTGGGGTTTTGGAGGAAAAGGAACCCTGCTCCACTGTTGGGGGGAGGTTTACTGGTGCAGCCACTGTGGAAATCAGTATGGAGATATCTAAAAAAACTAATATAGAGATCCCATTTGACCCAGCTATTCTCCTGCTGGGTATGTTCCCAAAAGAATTAAAAGATTCATACCACAGTGATATACGTACACCATGTTCGTGGCAGCACAGTTTGTAATAGCTAAAACTTGGAAACAGCCCAATCACCCATCTAATGGAGACTGGATAAAGAAGATGTGGGGTTTTTTTTTAATAAAATGGAGTACTATTCAGCTATAAAGACTGAGAAGTTAGAGACATTTATAGCTAAATGGATGCCCTCTGAGGCCATAGTCTTAAGTGAAAAATAGGACACACATGTAAATATCAAATAGTTTCTCTGGTGTGAGAAACTGAAAGTATAAATAAGAATCAAAATGTACAATAGATAATGTGAAATAGGAAGAAAGGGTGAAAGGGGGGAGGGGAATTTTAAGGGGTTAAAAAATGGAAAAAAGAAAAAATATGAGAAAAGCAAAAAATGGAAACAAAGTCTTTATGATTAGGGAGGGATGGAGGGGTTGAAGGGAGAATAGGGGAATGGGGAAAAATTAAGAACCAAGATATATCATGTAAAGGTACAAATTCCAAATGATGAATGTCATCATGCTGTACACCTAGAATGTACAAATAAACATAATGCATATTTTTGAAAGCCCCAGCCCCATTTTCCCCATACATTGCTAAAGTCATAGTTCTTCCATTCTGTCCTTGTTCGATTGCTCTTAACACGAGGGTAAACAGTCACCTTTTTTCATTTCCCCCAGTGGCCTGAATTTTTATAAATCTATGTTCTTCTGCATGGGTACCTGCCAGCACTCAGATCTTCCTGTCCTTGGCAATCTTGCTGGCCTTTCCTTTTTTTTTTTTTTTTTTTAAGTAGACTTAAAAAGTTAGGCACAGAGTTGGAGATACAACCCCAAAATAAGCTAGACATTCTGATGCTTCAAGTAGCCATCAGCCTACAAATATAGCCCCTCGAGGGCCTGTTTAGTGTATCTGCACAGAAAACTTGTTCCTCTGTTCTCAAACATGGCAAACTCCTTAGTGTTTCCCAAACCCAAGTCATATGCTGCCTCTATTGTGACACCTTCCCTGCTGGCACTATAGTTACAGCTCTGAAGACAAGGTGAGGCAATGCTCTGATTGATTCACCCTCTGCTGCTTTCTAACTCTGCAATTTGGAGTAGAGTACATTGCTGTTTTATCCTAATATACAGCATCTTGTTGCTCTCTTTTTATTTTAACTGCATTTTCCTTCTTTTGTGCTGATTTTATGACCAATGCTTACACTAAAATGTCTAAACAGTTTCTGAGGAACAAATAATGGGGTGGATGCAATGCCACTCTCTTGCCAGGTTTCTTCAGATGCCAGTGTCCCTTGCCCTCAGAAAGTTCTGTGGCTCCTCTCATATCCTACTCTGGAGATCCCTCAGGATGCGACATCTTCCTTGGCCTCTGTTGCCACCTGCAGGCTCATTTGATGAATGGTTCCAGGAGCCAGAATGGCAAAGGAAAAAGCAGGCAACTGTGTGAAATGAGGTCTGTGGGCTTCATATTGTTGAAATTCCATGAGACACTGCTTCAGTTCTCTGGATCCCAGGCTCTAGTATTTAATCCATTGTTGAGTGGCTTCAGGCAAGTCACTTCTCTTAACACCATGGATGGTTACAAAAACAGGAAGAAAGAAAGGACCTTTTCTGGTGGATCACACAGTCTTAGAGGGGCATAATTCAAACCCCTATTTAAAACTATTTAAAATAGTTTTGTTTGTTGCAATAGAAATATATCAAAGTATCATGTGACTTAAGCCATAACTGTCTTCTCCTAGCCAGGAACACTCCTTAGTATGGTGACATATAAGTTCAATTTGGACAAATGCCTAGGACTTTATCAGAATGGGGAAGAAAGCATAGGAGGTCTCCAAGTAGAGAAAAATGGAAAAGACATTCCAGGAAGAAAGAGCAACAAACCAAAATGCTTTGACATGGCTTGCTCCAGAAAGTTCCCAGAGACTGCCTGAACTTTGGGGTCCTGGTAGAAGGGAAGTGTGAGGAGAGAAAAATTTGTCAACTTCTGGCAAAGAATAGTGAGACCAGCCCTGACAGGAGTCTAGTAGGGGAATAAGAAAGAGGAGCTGTGATGTTTAGAAAGGAACATCCAAGACAGGACAGGGAGGTCAGCTCTGCTAACCACTCACTATGGGATCTTGACTGTGTTTTCATTTTGTCATTTTCAAGTGAAGATAATAATGTCTGCTGAAGAGTGTTGGGGTAAGATAAGACAAGAAAAATTATTAACATGATGCTTGATATAGATGTGCTTAAGCAGGTTAGCCGCTGGTATTACTATTGAAGATGTGTTTTTATAAAGTGATTTTACCTCACTGAGCCTATTTGCCCTGCATGTATCAGAAATAATATACAAGTAATATAAACGATAAGGTTAATACAAAGACTAGAGAGTAATAAAACCTACATTTTAGAAATACAGAGCCCTCCCACTTGCAAGCATTTCTCACTTTCATTATCTCATCTAACTTTTCCTAACAGCAATCCTATAAAAAGGGATCATTTAATGTCCATATTACATGTGATAAAAGTACAAGTTAGACATGTGACGTGAGATTTGTTCATCTTTGAGCACACACAGAGATGGAGCCGTGAACAAAAAAGTATCACGGGAACTGTGGTCCAGCAGGGGAGCCCCGGGACCCCAGGCTTGGGCTCCTCTGTCTCAACTCTCTCTAGGTGATCTCTCCAGCCCTATGACTTTCACTCCCACATCTATATCCTGACAACTCATTCGATCTTGAACCCTGCCCTCTCCTGACATGTGGCTGTTTGGTCAATCTCTCCACTTGCTTTTCTAATAGATATCTTAAATTTCAAATGGCCCACACTAAACTCTTTTACATCTCCCAGCTTTCCAGTTTTGGTCAGAGGTCACTCCATCCTTTCTGTTGCTTGTAGTCATACTTGATTCATCTGTTTCTCTTGTACCCCACAAACAAATGGATATAAAATCTTTTATATTCTACTTCAAAACGTATCTATCATCTGCCCACTGCTTTCCACATTCAGCACTGCCTCTAGCCTCTGACCGGCACAGTTACTCTTGCTTTCCCCTGTGTTACTACTACCCTGGCCTCCATGGTGCTCAATTAGTCCTTATAGTCGATTCTCAACACAGTACCTGGTATAATCCTTGTGAAGAGCAAATTTCCATCTGCTGCTCAAAGCCCCCAATAATTCTCCATTTTTTTTCACATTAAAGTCTATGTTTTAAACGTCCACAAAGCCCTATGCAAGTGCTCCCACCCAACAGATAATTATATTTATTACTTGTTTCCTCTCTTACTACAAGCTCAGCAAGGGCTGGTTTATTGGTTCATGGCAGGTACTCCATAAATATGTTTTAAGTGATGGAATGATTGTGCAAGCATGTAATGCATGCTGGTAAGTGCTATCAAGAGGCACCACTATAAGAGAAACCTACACAAGGAAATTCATAAGGAAAGAGTCAGAATCCCAACCAGCTCTTATAATTCCAAATTCAGCGCTTGTTCCACCAAGCACACCCTGGAGTGCCACGCTCAGCATAGGTGCTGCAGGTTTGCGCATGCGCGTGGTAGGATACATGGGGTTGAGCGCGCGCATGCGTACACACACACACACACACACACACGCACACGCACACACACACACACACACACACACACACACCTTTTACTTTCGTGGCTTTTTTCACTCCTTAAAATACAAACAGTTCCTGGGAAGAGAGATGAAAGAACAGACACATGGGCGGGGGATTTAGCTCAGTGGTGCTGGCGCCTACCTCGTAATCGCAAGGTCCCAAATTTGATCCCCGGTACCAAAAAAAGAAAGGACAGACACAAAGAGCTCGGGGACCTCCTCCTCCCCTAAGTCTAGTTGTTAGGGGTGTGGGAGAAGTCTGCCCTACTGGATCTACTGGAGGACACCCAGCGCCTACTAGGGAGAGGAGAGAGAGGCCATAGGAAGGAAATAGCTGTCTACCAAGAAGTTACAGAAGCTCCCTTTGCCAGTTGGGCACGGAGAGAAGCCTGAGGGCACTCAAGAACTTGGAATAAGGTTGCCCTCTGCGGGTGAAGCTATGAAATCAGCCCAATGTGGAAACAGTACAGAGCTATGTGTGTGCTAAACACAGCCACTTAAACTTAACCCGATTGCACTAAAAGAGCCATGTGCATCACAAAACAGGGCACAGCGCTAAATGAAGGCGTGTCCTAGGGGCTCAGAGAAGTGTCCTGTCACCATGAGATGAGTTAACAGGTCGTAAGACCCAAGTATTGTCACTGAACCTTCTTCTACGCACCTGTGAGAGCAAGGGCAATGTCCCTTCACTGATCTCCCCTGGGACTTACTTCAGGGAGGGGATTCACTCCCCACTGGGTTCATACTTGTGGACCCCTGCTGACATTTTCTCACGGCAAATACCAAATGGTCCTGTTAGCAACACCCAGCTTTGCCCAGTCAGTCCGGCAGGGTGAGGGCTCTTCCTATGCAGGCGCTTCCCCACCCCCACCCCACGCCCCTCTACTCGTTGGCCTCCTTGGTACCAGGAGAGGGTGGACCGACCTGGACAGTCCAGTGGCCCTTCCAGAGTTCTTGGGGAGCCAGAGTCTACAGCCTAAAGAAGAACTGAGTGGTTTTCGAGGAAGATTCCAAGGCTTCCCTCTATTCCCCAAGGCTCCCATCTGGAAGAAGGGGAAGGCCAGCTTCCATTTTGTTGTTTGGTTTTGACTCTCGTCCTCTCTCCCGTGCTGGCAAGTTTCACCAGAGATGCCAGGGACAGGTGGGTGTCAGAAGTCAGGAGAAGAACATCGCCCATGGGACAGTCAGCCTCTGTTTGAGTCTGAGAGTTTGCATTTGTACACATGGGCTGAGCTCCTTAAGATATTTCTTACATCCTTGTTTCTGGCCCTTGAGTTGTATTATCAGCTTTTCCATTCTACATAGCAGGACACAAACTAAGGGAGGCTCAGAACTTCAGGCAGTCCGGAGAGGAAGGGACAGTGCTGCCACCTGGCCACATCCCGGAGGTCCTCTCAGCTCCCTGCTACCCACTACAGGTGGGGCCAATCCCATCCAGCCACAAAAGAAGCCGCTTTCTCCCCATATACCCCTGTGGAAAACAGTCCCTGACATTTTCCTATATTCTTGAGTTCTGGCAAAACTACTGTTTGCCTTTATGGGACAGAAAAGACTTTCTTGGGCAGCTAATACTCCCACCCAGTCAGGCCTGCCCCAACCAGCCCTCCTGGTGAAACAATGCCCCTTTGTTACCAGCTCTCCTGTGGCTAAACCTGCCTCTCCATGCTCAGGTTCCCTCCCCAAAGAATTACAAAGAGCCACAAGTCTCATTCTCCTCTGAGGTCTGTGCCTGGGAAGAAAACAAAAAGCCTAGCTTACCACCATGAAGGGAGTGCGAGGGAAGGAACTTGTCCTGTATCTGGAGTGTACACAAGCTTTTAGATCCTGACAGCCCTGTCCAGAGACACAGTTGCCCTCAGGTTATGCACCTTCTGCAAGGATCCACAATCAGCAAAGGACAGAACCATCACAAACTCAGCATTGGCTGATTTGGAAAAATATACACTGTGGTTTCCACCACCCAGAATTGAGAACTAATGCCATTTAGACATTGTTTCCCTTCCACCCAAGCCCACCAAAAGCTGCACATGAATTTTTGTTTCATTGTGCAGGGTGGGGGATTGAATCCAGGGCCTTCACACAGAACTAAGTCTTCAGCACTTTTTTATTTTGAGACAGAGTCTCACTAAAATGCCCAGGCTGGACTTGAACTTGCAATCTTCCTGCCTCAGCCTCTCAAAATACTGGGGGTATAGGTGTGTATTAACGTGCCCATTATTTCTTCTGCTATTTCTCATGGATGGTAAATAAATCCTCTCACCCTATCCATCATCCAACTCTTGGTTGCTTGGTAGTACTTAAGGTGACACACTGTTTTGGAAGCCATACCACTATTTTCTGAGGGGACAGTATCTTCTGTCCTCCTCATTCTGCTCTGAGGGACAGTATCTTCCCCTTGGATGTGCCTGCAGAATGGTCTGCTACCGCTCAGGCTCTAGCTCATCAGCCTACTGCCAATATTCTGGCCAATCTCTCAGTCCTACTTCCAGGACCCAACAAGACCCAGACACTCTATCCTGAAGAAGGGCAGAACCTTAGCAATGTTTAGGATAATGGTACCCTTCCCCTTAGGAAAGCACCTATAGGCATCTACAAAGTACAGCTGGTCCCATTAGAGGATGGTTGCTAAAGGCACAGAATAAGGCATGCTCGTTGTAGGTCACCAGGGTAACATAAACTAAAGGAGCAAATGAATTGTGCCTTGAGGGAATAGCAGCATAGAGATGTTGGTAATTTGGAGAAAGGACAAAATGAGGTGGTTATACTCACAGCTCCATATGATACAAAATTCTTCTCCCTCTCCCCCCTTTTCCCATACTCCTCAGTTGGCACTAATTGTGAACTACTTCTA
This sequence comes from Fukomys damarensis, assembly GCF_012274545.1. Lineage (NCBI taxonomy): Eukaryota > Metazoa > Chordata > Mammalia > Rodentia > Bathyergidae > Fukomys > Fukomys damarensis. Next base: position 45,695,617 of record NW_022900928.1, on the reverse strand, counting down.
GCCAAATGACTCAGTATGGATGGGAAGTTTATTTGATGGAGGTCTGTATGCTAAATTGGTATGAAGAGTCACACACATGATTAGGATAAATAAAAATAAAAGTTCCAGTCCTGGGAAACTTATGAATCAATCAGATTTTGCAGTTCCTATGGTGCATTGAATGTTCAGGTCAACCAAAGGCAAGGGCAGGGCAATACACGTGGGTCTCATGGACTTCAGTGACCTTGTGGCAGGGGAATCAAATGAAAAGTGTGTAGGCTGCAGTCTTGCTTAAATTACTGGTTCTGAAACTGTGTAATCTAGGATCAGTTACCCTCCCTCTCCGAGCTTTGGGCTCATCTTCCACAAAAAAAGAAGTAATTCTTTTTACATTAGGGTTATTGTGAAGAGTAAATGAAATGTTGTATTTAGAAGTTCATGATATACAAGACGTATTCAGTAAGTGTTCATCACTGCTGTAAATTCTATTAGAAATGAGGCAAGAGACCATAAAGTTAAGAGAAATAAATCAGACATGCAAGCTTAAATATTGCATGGTTTCTCTTATAAGAGAAAACAGAGCAAAATAAAAGATAGTAGGAAAAAGGGAGATTGATCTTTTGCAAAAGGGAAGGGGACCAAAAGACAGAGGAGAAAGGGTTATGAGAAAAAAAAATGGATATGTTATGTATTTGTACAAATTCCCCACGAAGAATGTAATCATTATGTACCGCAAACATGTACTAATAAAACAGTGAAAACTGATAAGAAAACATTTAATTGATTAGTTAATTAATTAGGGGAACTCAGAAAAAAGGAAAGAAGAAAAAACGAAACCAGGAATGATTTCTGTGATCACACATCTAAAAACTTTCTGGATAGATTTTCTGCCAGAGGTTTTTAGAGAGGAATGAAGAATGAGGGACAAGAGGACTCGTCTTCCTCTTTCTGTGTGGATGCAGACGAAGAAGAGTGCATTTTAACAATTATTGTCCCCCTTTCTTGATAAATATGCCCTAACTCATCTCCCTTTCTCTTCCCTTCCACCCTTCTCTTTTTTGTTTCTTCTCCCTCCTATGAGATTTCAGTCCACTTGTTTCTTTCTTGTTTGTTTTTCCAGTGCTAGGAATTGAACTCAGGACCTTACATTTGCCAAGCGGACTCAGTGCCACTGAGCTAATTTGAATCTCAGTTTCTTCTGAAAAACCTTCAGTCATTAGCAATTCATTGGGTCATAACAAGGAGTAAGAGAGCTATCGTGCACTCAACAAGTCAGCCCCTTTTCCCCAAGTTTGTTGTCTCACCCTCTTCCCTGTTGACTTCTAGTTCTCCCTGCTCTGTTTCTTTCTGTTCTCCACAGACGTTTAAGGTGAAGCTGGATCAGACACGATCTGAGGGATGGGGTCTGGGAAAGATCTGTTTGCTTTATTTTATGCTATCCACTTTGAACTCTACCCTTTGAGGATGACTGTTGTGAGTGGCTATTTATATTCCATTAGCTAATAATCTCCCACCAGCAGCCTCTATCCCTGACTAGCTCCTAAATTATTTACTTCTTGGAGCTCTTTATTGGGTGTATGGTCACAAGTTGGAATTCTAGAGTAAACAAATACTGTAAATTGATTAAGTTTGTGGCCATGTCTAGACTCAACATTAAAAATGTACCAGCCTGATCCGCAGACTCTTTGGGCAGGTTATAAAGAGCATTTGCAGCATTATTTTAGTGCTTCGCTTGGGCTAAATGACCTGGCTTCACCCTTTGAGGATTGCCTGACATCTAGGGCCCTGAATACTCTAGTCTCCTGCAGGAAAGACTGCCTTGTCCAGGGCAGTGCCTGGCTGCCTGCACACCTCAGCAGGTCCTCCCTTGTGTGACATCATACCCCTTTTTGATCCCTCCTGACCGATGGCCTGATGCATTTGCCTAATCAGCAACCATGCTGCCTTCAGTGAAGAAATAGGGTGGCAATAAAGGCACAAGTCCCCTGCTGGGACTGTCTCAGCTGTGGAGCTCACCATAGATCTGTGGAGTGCTTTGATTCTGTATCACAGCCCTCCTCCTTTCTGACTCGGCATCTCTCCCTCGGGAAGTGTTACCCTAAGCACTCAGGAAACTTCCTTCTAATTTCTGTGAATACTAATCTCCTTTCTTAGTGATTCCTAGGGATCCCAACGTGCAACTTGAAACCACATGGAAGGTAAGGGCACGTGTACTGAGACATGCCTGGGGTCAAATTGTAGCTCCAGCACTGAATGGCTGTGTGATCTGGGACATGTTCTTTAATCCCCCTACATTCCATTGTTCATCTGGGAAGAAAGACTAGTGTAAGGATTGAGTTTATATACAGTGTATAAGTACCTGCACCACTATAGCAGTTCAGCAAATGTTAGCTCCCAATAGTATTTCTTTTTTATTTCAATATTACTTGATTTATTTAACTATCACCATACTCCAGGTAGTCTGATAGATTATATCACTACAGTAATAAAAAACCAAATAGGTGTGATTCCTACCCTCATACTAGTTACAGAGACATCAAGGCAAGAAATGACAAAAATACAACCTATGTTATGAAGCTATAGTAATGTATAATAATGGGACTTTATCTGACCTGGGAGAACTACTTTTCCTTAAGAAATTATGTTTTGGTTAATAATATGTCTTGAATATTATGTCACAAATACTACTAGATTTCTATGTCTTATTTATAAATATTTTGCTACTATTTCTATTATTTTTATATTCTTAAAATATTGCCTCTTTGGAAAAGGTAATTCTTGTCATTAAAGATTTAAAATATTGTCTTACATGAAGTACAGAAGTTACAAAATCAGAGGGAGTTTGGATTCACCTGACATTAAACAAGCAAGTTAATAACCTGGCTAGGTCTTGAAATTTCCTCACCTGTAGAAAGAGATTAACAGTAACTACCCATGGCAAATGGTGTTTCCAAAAAATGCCTTTCTAATGCTTCTCATCCCAGCTGCTCTTCAGAAATGACCTTTCCATTCTTCCATCAATAGATGGAGTCTAATTCTCCACCCCTTGCATCTGGCTGGGACTCAGTGACTTCCTTGACCATTGGAATATGGCAGAAGGAATCTGAGTCTTCCAAGGTAAGGTAAGTGATTCTGTCTGGATCTCTTAGGGTGTTCCTTCTTGGAGTCCAACAGTGGAAGACACCGCTTGGAAGTAGTGAATCAGCCAGCATCAAATGTCAGCCCAGTAAGTGGGAGTTCTTTCACATCTAGCCCCTTTGGGTCTTCAAATAACTGCAGCCCTGTGGCAGGCTCTACGGCCTGCAGGAAGCTCTGGAAATAGCCAGAGAGATGGTGAGTAGAAGCCCCAGCCAGGCTGGAGATTTTGTTACTTCATTTTGCTTCCATTTCTCATAATAGTTTTGTTCTTGTATCACAAGCTCCTAGGACCAAGTGGCCGACAGAAAATGAAGTGAGTAGTTAGGAAGCTTTAACTTTTTTTTTTCATCAGTGATGTCTTTCCTTAGGTTGCAAAACCAGGCCAATGTCTCCAAAGTGTTTTAAAAAGCCAGGGTGCCTGCTCTGCCCCTCCTCAGACCTGACTGCTCTGCCAGGAGGCATCGCTTCAGCAGCAAGGCTTTCAGAAGTTGCTGCCTCTGCTGCTTTCTTATTTCTGAATAATAACCCATTATGTTACTGATTTTTTAAAAATGAGTTTTCATTTTTAAGCCTCTGTAATACAAAATATACTATAATTATGTTTCATTTCTTTTAAAATGAGAAAAAAAAACTGCAGCCCCATGAAACTCCCAAAAAATGGCCAAGCTGAGCCTGTTTAACCCACAAATCAAGATAGATAATAACAGACTGATGGCCAGGCGTGGTGATGCACACCTGTAATCCCAGCACTCGGGGAGAATGAGGCAGGAGGATTGCTGTGAGTTTGAGACCAGCCTGAGCTACACAGTGAGTTCCAGGTCAGTCTCAACTACATAGTGAGACCCTGTCTCAAAAAACCCAAAAAACAGGCTGTCGTGCGGAATTTGGAGTTTTTGTTTTGTTTTGTTTTGTTTTGAGACAGGTCTTGTTATGTAGCTCGGGCTGGCCTTAAACTCAATACTAGCCCAGGCTGGCCTTGAAACCTCAGCAATCTTTCTACTTCAGCCTCCCAAGTGCTGGGATTACAGGCATGCACCACCACACCTACCAACAGACTATTGTTTTAAACTATTAAATTATAGAGTGGTTTGTTATGCAGCAGCAGAGTCAAAACATTTCCTCTTAGGTTTGTTGTGAAAGTTAGAGATAATACGGGTAAATTGATGAACAAAGTATGTAAAAAAAAAAAAAGCTATTTCTAGAGGGAGATAAAACATAGGTACAAAACTTCTCAGTACTAACCAGGAATATCTTATTTAGTAGTTAGTGGGTACCTGTCTCATGCCAGTTCTCTATACAATCCTAGAATCTCTAATTTAAAAGGAATTTTGGAGCTCTTCTAGTTCAACCTTTCATCCAGTGATGACATTCCTTCCTGAGTGTTTCTTTAATCCAACAACTATTAACCCCTGTTCTTTGCCAAGAAGTATGGTAGATAGCCATGTTGGGAAGTGGGATAAAAAGACAACTAAGACACAGGCCAGTGCCAGAGGCAAACACAGGGACAGTTTCTGCACAGTGTTATATGTGCAGAGAGAAAGGAATGCAAATAGGATTGAGTGAGTCATTTAACTTCTGGCCAGTTCTGGTCATTCCACTTACCTGTGCTTTGAAGTCTGCTGATATATTCTCTGTGTATCAACTTGTATTTTGGGTGGCATTTCAGGGGTCCTTATCTTCTTTCCCCATATCCTCAAGTCAACGTCTTATGCATCTACTTACCTGTCTCTGTTCAAACTGACCCTTATCACAAAAAGAGGTTGGCCTAGCATCAGAACGCCCACAAGCCTTGGGCCTCATTCAGGTAAGTGCCTGGATCTTAATTCATCAGGGAGACCCCAGCTCCTAAAGCAATCTAAACAAAACAGCAAAAGAAGACAACAACCAAAAAAACAATACCCCATTGGTGCCCGAACAGGGGATTCGTGTATACTGGGTAAATATTGAAGTTTCAGGCAAGGATCCCATCATGGGTAATGTCATGAGTCAAGAACGGCCAGTACAGGCCTCCTTAGTAAAGGGTCCTCATGCCATAAAGTCATCTGAGGCATTTCCAGCCCAAATTCAGGCAAGTGTAGGGCTCCCTGAGCTCTCTAAAGATGGCGGACCAAAGCCTCTTAAAAAAGATGGCCTGAGCAGGCTGTCTCTTCTGCTTTCTTCTTCCCCAAAGGAGTCAGCCCCGCCCACTGGTCTCTCACTTCCCGCTGATGAAATGCCCCAGCTAAAACCCCCTCATCACTGGAATAATGGTTATCCGGAAGAGCCCACCTTTTCCAGTCCAAGATGGTGGCCTCCACCCCATGTGCCACCATTTTACTTGTAGGATGAGGAAAGAAAATCCAATGATCGGGCCTTAGCATGGCTTCGGGGTCCTGGGCCTCCAGGCTGCCCAGCCTCCTCCTCCGAAGCCTGGCCCAGTGCAGTTGAGGGCTCCAAAAAGTTTCAGAGCGAAAGACCTGCAGTTTGGGGATGCCGGGGCCTGTTGGTGGGTGGCCAAGTCTGACAGCCATGTGGTGGCTGAAGGTCCTTTTGTCTTCCCCGGCCTCCACTGTCCCTGCCTCCCACAGCAGATCCTGTCGCCCCCGCTGCTCAAGGCCCCACTCCCCGGGGCGCCAGGGTGTGTTAGGGCCCAGCAGGGCTGAGAGGGTTGTAAGCAACCGGTCGAAGCTGGCGAGATGGGGGCTGCGCAGTCCCCACTTTGTGGTGGGAGGAGGGGGCTGGCTGCTCCCCAGCCTGTGGCTACTGGGGCGGAGCGGTCCCGGGGGTGCGGGGTGGGGGCTGCTGCACACTCAGGAACAGCATTCTTGCTACTTTGTCCTGGACAAATCCACAAATACCTAACCCCCCATCTCTATCTTGTTCTGCCTTCAATCATACAGAAACTTGGAGTTTATATTTTGCTACAACACCCCAGCCATTGGGTTCCTGTTGATCTCCATATGGAATGACAAAATTCAGATCCTCTCTTTAACCTTATGCTTCATCCCCTCATTGAAATTTCCTCCCTTATTGCTGTCATCATTTCCATGGTGGCAGCTATTTCCAACAATGGCAACAGTCACCTCACAAAATCAAGTGTCGACAACAAGGGTCAACCAGCTAACAAAAAACACCACCCAAGCCTTCAAAAAGACCACCCTGGTATTTCAAGATGTCTGCACAGCCGTACTCAATTTACAAATAAAATTAAACTTGGTTTGGGAAGAATTAATACCCAGGCGTTAGATGTTGTAACTTTAAATAATGTGTGGGATACCATTTGGTCAAAAATTCAGGCTGGATGGAATAATTTGAGTAGGTGGATACATGGATTGATATTGGGATCCCATATATATTATCCTTGTTTGGCATATTGTTATTGTTCTTTATTTTAAAGATCAGATGTGCCAGTAACAAAATCATAAAAATGTGGTCCTTTTGGCTGAGACTCTGGAGTCAAAGACAAAAGGGGGAACTGAGGATCAGGTTAATGTCAGGCTGAGTCAGGAGTGCTGCACCCATCTCTCTCTCATGAGAAAACTCCCAGGCCTATTAGGGCTGGAATAATCCGCCTCCTCAGGTGTGTAGAGATCTGACTTTAGACAGATAAACTGTTCCTCTCAAAAACCTCTAAAGTCCTGATCCATTCGCCTCAGCCCCTAAAGCATACAATCCATAAATTAACATGTGGCCAATAATGATGTGCCAAACACGCCGTCTCCACCCTGGCTCCACCCCTGCCTTACCCTATGTAAATCTGTGCATTTGCTGACTAAAGCGGAAGTGTTCCTGAAACCTCCATGGGTTCCGCATCTTGCTTCTACGCCTTGCCTTGCCTTCCCAGTCCGGGCCCCCTGAACCCTGCTCCCTGAGAGGGCTGGCGGACGAAAACAAAACCGCATTATGTGTGAGTTCAGGAAAATTCCAAAGATTACTTTAATTGAAGTTTATTTCCAACAGTTACATCAAGAAATATAACAACAGAAGCTGCTTGCTCAAATTTCCCAGCTGACACTAAGTTTTTAATAGGCTGGGGTTTGCAAAGGCAGGTAAAACCAGTTTAAAAAAAAAAAACAGAGTTCTCTTGAAGTTTATACGGCCCAAGTAGGTAACAGCTGCTACAGTTTAAGAGCCATCATTGTTTCCCAAGCAGAGCCATGTTTTATGACTTCTTAAAATTAACTTTAAAAGTGTTTCACGGATGATGAGTTTCACATAAACGAAGAGGTTTCCATGTGAAACAAAGAGGTTTATGTTTAATTTTAAATGACCAACGTCAGTTCTGTGTCACATCTGAGAAAGCGCTAGTTTCCTTTCTTTGGGGAAAGGAGGATGCAACTCCAGAGCACAACAAATATTTGATCAGAGCCTTTATCCTCAGCCTGACGTGCTGAGCTATGGACCTCTACCCATAACTCTAGAAGCAGGATTAATTCACATGGACAAACAAAAGGCTGTTTCATTGTTCTAGTGTTCCTTTAATAGAAAGCTATATCTCTTCTCGTTCTCTTCCTTATTTGAAAAATGTTATTGTTTGTCTCTATTAATGTTTTTCTACGTGATTGTTAATGCAGTTTATATAAAATATCATAGTATAGGGCTTTCCCTTTTAGCAATTTATGATCATTTTTTGTTGTTATATTGTGTTTCTGGCAGGAAGGGGAAGTGCAAAATTTATTTATTCACCTCTTGAGACAGTGCAGTCCCCTGTACAAAATTAAAACTTTGAAGAAAATATAGGGAAAGAAAAGAAAAAAGAAAAGCTGTTGAAGGAAGGATAGAGCTTTTCATTTGGAAGAGGGGGAGGAATGTTTCTAGGAACTTTGAGGTAAATGAACTGAAGCCTCTAAATTCCTGCAACTCTTCACAGGGGATATGGATTGAACTCTTTTTGTGGGGAGAAGTACTGGGGGTTGAACTAGGGCCTTCACATGAGCTACATCCCCAGCCCGTACACTTTTTATTTTGACACAAGTTGTCACTAAATTGCCAGAGTTGGGTTCAAATTTGCAATCCTCTTGCCTCTGCATCCCAGAGTGCTGGTTACAGACATTCAACACCATACCCAGCTCATTGTGAACTCTCAGGTAGGTGGAATGCACGCAGAGAGGCTGCTGTGAATTCTAGAAGCTGTCGGATAAGCACCAGAAGTTGATGACCTCTGGAGTCTCAAGCAAACTGCAGAGGTTGGTGGATGAACTTTGGGCCTGTGTGTGAATACCAGCAAGTGAACCCCAGGAGCTGAGTGGTGGTGGTTTCCTAATCTACAGACAAAGAGGCTGGAAAAACAACAGAGTTGACTGAGAGAGTATGGAGGTGGCTCTGAGAGTATGGGACCACCTGCAAGAATGCAGTGAAAATTCAGGGCACTGCTGGGCAAGGGGAAAAATTCATCAGTAGGAGAGATGCTTCCTCAGATTGGGAGGTCTGCAGTGGCTCTCCTTTTTTTTTTTTTTTCTTTTTTTCTTTTTATTGAGTTTATTGGTACAATCTAGGTATATAATACAATTACATTCATCATTGGGATTCTGTACCTTTACATGATAGGTTTTGATTCTCATTTTTTCCCCTTGTCCCTGCCCTCCCTTCACCCCTCCTCCCCTCCCCATTTACAAACACTTTATTTCCATTTTTTCAGTTTCTCATATTTTATTCCTCTCCCTTATTACCTTTCCCCCACCCTTCCCACTTTCCTTACACCTTTAGCCCTTTACTTCCTATTTCATATTATTAATTATCTCATTAGGATCCTGTGTACTATTATAGTTTTTCACACCAGAGAAACTATTCGGTATTTCAGTTAAAGAAATCTCTGTATGAACATTAAAAATAGGGAAGCCTAAAATAAAACTAAAAAGGAAAGTAAAAGAGAAAAGGCAATGATGTAACATTAAAATAATCCTTAATTCTGGAGATGAAAATGGTCCCTGAACATATTTAAATTGCTTCTCGCTCTTATAGTCTTATCTTATTCTTTTTTTCATTATTTAGAGAATACTTTATTAGTTTCTGTAGTCAAACCCACGTAGATATGACCTTACATATTTAGTATGATGTGTTACCCCTGTACACATGGAAAAAAAGTGGAGATGGAGGGAAACTGTCCCAACATAACCAAAACTCAGCTGGTCAGCTCAACACCTTGATAGTAATGTTCTTGTGTCTTTGTGGCCATCATTGAGTATTTTGGGCCTCTCACCAGGGTTCAGTCCTCCTTTCTTATGCATATATAAATCAATGACAAGGTGTAGTACCTTTGGCAATTTCTCAGTGACCAATCTTGAAGAGAAAGCAGTTCTGTAGCTCATCTCCAGATGTCTCTGCATACTTGTTTTATAATCCAAAGAGCTGATTTTCACTTATACTTGTTTTATAATCCAAAGAGCTGATTTTCACTTATTTCTTCATCTCCATCTTGACCTTGTCCAGCACTGACAATGGGCTAAGCCTTTTGGCTGAGCTCTGAATAAATGCAGTCTGTTTTATTTCCTCCTTGTAATGAACTTGCACTTGCATGAACCCGTTACTGTATTAGTTCATGAAATAAAGAACAACATCCTAGCCCAGTCTGGCCTCATCTCTTTCAATGTGTAAAATGAGAAACCTTAGCCATAACAAACTCTAGACATCAGTGATGAAAAAAATATGTTTGTTCTCTATTTGGAAAAACTGAGAAGTTACAGATGCTCCTATGTAGAACTTTCAGCCCAAATTCTCCTACAATCAAAGCCCAATAAATCATTGCTGGTCTAAGTGAGCCCCGGTTCTTGGCTGAGGCAGATAATGGAAGCCGAACATCCACCCCTCTCTGCCCATGCAAAGTCACAGAGTAGGAATCCTTGACACTCCACTTGTAGGCATTTCCTTCCACTGCTTCTTGCTCTCAAAGAATGATTCATCTTGCTTTGCAGAAGATCTCTCTGCTCCCTTGCCAGTCAGTCTGTTAAAAGAAGATGCCAGGCCACCACAAGGAGGCCTCATTTTCTTATCTGTGTTGCCTTTGGTTTATCCTTCTTAATAAATTTGGCCATGGGATTCTCCTCTCTTCCTGTCTATAGTGGTAAACCTTCTATCCTAGTGTTCATCAGCACAGCAGTTCAGTGGCCTCTGCATCTCCACACTCTGTTGTTCTGGCTGCCATCGGCCAGCCCCTTTCACCATGGGGCAGATCTTCTCTGATTATCTCCTTTGTTCAAGATAATGCAGTTCTAAGTTCCTCATATGGCTCACTTGTCTTAAAAATGTGGCTTAGGCATTTTGGAATTCATTTTCAAACTCCATACTTCCTTAGACTCATTTAACCTTTTAGGTTCTCACTATATATTAGCCAAACCAAGTTTGGGCCCCAGAAAGCATGTGCCCAGCCTTAGTTCCAGGAATGAGCTATTTGGAGAGGAGTCAGATTGGGGTCAGGAATTTGTCCTCTGTGTTCAGAATCAGCTCCATGGCCAAGTCTTTTTCACAGACATGGATATGAGTCAGAGACCTTCCTGTACTCATTTTCATGGGAAGTAGAGACCAGGGTATGACTCTTCAATGGAGAGGGCATCTGAAATTTCTCAAAGCTAGAGAAAGAACTCATGCAGTCATACTGCTAGAAGATTTACTACAGCTCTTTATGGTGTCTTGCTACCTTTAGTTCTGAATAGAAAGTGACGGATGGGCCAGGGATTTAGCTCAGTGGTGCCACCACCTGCCTTGCAAGCTCAAGGTCCTGAGTTCGATCCCCGGTACCAAAAAAAGAGAAAGAAAGTGATAAACATTAGAAGCTAAAATGTTAATCACTTTGATCAAGTTGTGTCTAGGGAGTTAACATAGTTCCTCCTGTGGTTGGTGGATCTAGGAGGCCATGATTAGCTCTCAGAGGAAGAGATACATCCAGCTGGAAAATGTTCATGTGCTCCCCTACTTTGCAGTGCTTCTGAGGAAGTTCTCCAGGAATGACATGTGGGGATCTAGAGTCACGAGGGACCATTCTTCAGAAAGGTGGGACTAAGGTATTTTGGTGAGCATCACTACGATGAGAAGAACCTGGGCATAACCAGCACAACTTTATGCAACTTAACAGAATAGCCTGTTGTGCTAGATTCTAAGTTCTGGGTCACACTTTCTAACAGTGTCATCATAAGAGAGTCAGTTGAACCTCTGAATTTTGCTTTAAAATATAAACAGGGATCATTCGTGTTCGTAGGATAGATATGAATGAAATGAGATCGTGTTGGGTACCAGCAAATTGAAATTGCCTTGGGAGCTAGGTAAATTAAATGAGAGCTCAGGTCTGATCAGGGAGACAACAGAGACATGGTGGAGGCTATGACAAACTAGAGTGCTCACCCTGTCTTCTCAGTCTAGCTGATTATGATCCTGGACAAATGCTGACCTAGAATTTTAGAGTTTCTATTTTGTTTTGTTTTGTTAAGAGAATCCAGAAAACAAACACATCTGTGGTTCAAATGTAGTCTACTGATAAAAGTGAAGGGCTTTATAAATTGAAACAATTTTTAATTTTAAAGGTATCATTGCCTCTCTGCGCCTCAGTTTTCTTGTCTTTAAAGTGGGAAGACCCTTGTAAGGTACATACAAGATGTGTATCAAAGGTCTGGAGGAGGCGTAAGCCCTGTAAGAATTGACTAAGGCCTTTCACCTGTTGGTGGCTTTCTCCTGGAGGAGAGACACATGGGACAGAGAACAGCAGAGAATTGTGTCCTCCCTTGGCCACACCTGCAGTGGAACCAGGGCTCCCCTCCCAGTAGAAATGCTACTGCTGACATGTATGGGATTAAATTATGAGTGGAAGACAGCTCTAGTCCTAAATCCTTATGCACTCTATAGAATTCATGCTCCAGAGGCCAGGAAACTGGATTTAAATGCTTCCTCCACTACCATATTGCTTCTCTGTGCCTCAGTTTCCCTTTCTAGTCCTTAAAGCAGGGGTTGCAGTCATTATATGAGGCTACCCCATTAATGCTTTATCTGTTAGGATTGGGGGGGGATACTGGGGATCAAACTCAGGACCTTGCACTTATAAGGCAGGTAGTAAATCCCTGGCCCTCACTTATTTACTTTGCAGTACTAGGGACCAAACCTAGGGGTACTCTCCTACTGAGCTGCAGCCCTGGCCCTCCCCTCCCCCTTTAAATTTTGAGACAGGTTCTTGATATGCTGCCTAGGCTGGTATTCAACTTTTGTTCCTCCCGAGTCACTGGGATGACAGGTGTGTGCCATCATACCCGGCTCCATTAGGATTCTTTTGGTTATAAGTGACAGGAAATTCAACCTAAGATATCTTTGTACAGAAAGGGAATTTGAGGGCTTACTGTAAGATGAAAACACAGCTGGGCCAGGGGTGTAGTTCAGTGGTAGAGCACTTGCTTAGCACACATGAGGTCCTGAAACCCTCCATGGTTAACTTCTTTGTCCTTTTTTGGGCAAGGAGGGACTGGGTATTAAACTCAGGGCCTCAGCCCTTCTCTACTTTTTAGTGTGAGACAAATTTTTGCTAATCGGAGTTGCCCAGGCTTGGATTGAACTTGGGTTCCTCCTGTCTCAGCCTCCCAAAGTGCTGGGATCACAGGTGTGTGCCACCATATCCAACTTGTCATTTGCCTTTTAACTTTAGTTTGGGGTTAGGGTGATAGCAAGATGGCAGCATCAGTTCTAGCTCTGGTATCCTTTCAGGTTTCATTCAGGTTCAGGGGAATTCTTTTTCCTAAGAGCCCTAACAAAAGTCTCATTGACACTGCTTGGATCAAATGATCAAATTTAGACCCTTAAATAGCACGGTGGCTGAGGAAAGTAAGATGCACTAAGTTGACTTTCACTGGTGCAACTATATCTGCATGGACTGAAAGGGTGAAGGAAGGGTTGGTTCATTACAGGGAATTAAAGGAAGGTCGGGCATGGTTAATGGTACACTTTGAAGGTCCCTTTCAAAACTCACGTTGAAAAAAAAAAAGTGTTGAGGTGCCAGGAGCCCAAGCCTGGGCTTTGTGCATGCTAGGCAAGCACTGTACCACTGATCTATCCTGCCTCAGCCCCTCAGTGTTGGAATTGAATCACCTTTGGAATGGTATTGACAGGTAGGGCCTTTAGGAGGTGGTTGGGTCCTGTGCATGCTGCTCTCATGAATGGACTAGTGCTATTATCAAGGGAGTGAGTCAGCTTTGCAGGGAGTAGGAGCTTCATAAAAGGATGAGTTCAGCTTGGTATTCCTCTCCGTCTCACCTGTGCTGTCTTGCCCTTCAGCCATGTTATGGTGGAGCATAGAAGTCTTCACCAAATGTTAGTGCCATGCTTTAGACTTCCAGCCTCCAGAACCAAGAGCCAAGTAAGCTTCTACTATTTATAAGTTAAAAAAAAAAAAGAAAGAAATAAAGGGCATCATTATATATCTTGAAGCTAGCCAGGTATGGTGGTGCACACCTGTAATTCCAGCACTAGGGAGGCTGAGGCAAGAGGATCGCTGTGAGTTGGAGACCAGCCTGGACTCCATAGTGAGTTCCAGGGCAGTCTCAACTACATAGTGAGACCCTGTCTCAAAAAAAAAGATATATCTTAAAGCTTTTAGTCAGTCTGTGAGGAACTGCCATAGATCGTTGTCTAGCTTCACTTCCTCTGTCTTTCCACCTCGCAGCTCTCAGCATGATCACATGCCAGACTGGGTCAATCATCTTAATTCACCTTCCTGGCCACAGCAAATGATGCAAGGATGGCATGCACATAACTGGAGGGTGCGAGTGGGGACTTCCTAGGGATTTTCCTAGCCAGGACTAATAGAGAAGCCTCCCTTTCTCTCTGGATATGAAGCCATCGGGGTGAATACTCAGAATTGCCTGTGATCATTCTCCATCCTCTATCAAGAACATCATCTCTAGGGAAGAAAGAAGGCAACACAGAAAGAGCGGTGTCATCATTTGATTCCTTGATATCAACAGCTTCTTTCTAAGTATGTATTATAAGATTCAGTAAATGTGGAACTTGACTGGCTCCAGAGAAGTTGCTGTTGCATGCATTGAAAGAAAGTTGACTAATGAGTTTTGCCATCTTAAATGTATTTTATCCAATATATTCTCATACCTGATTCCCAAATAGAAGTCAAAAAGTGAAATCATGTCACTTCATATGATAATAGAACTGGATGCAGTCCTATTATGCAAAATAAGCCAGTCTCTGAAAATTAAATCGTGCATGCTTTTTCACATATATGAAATCTGAAAATAAATAAGTTTTTAAAAAACAAGGTAGAACAGAAAACTAGAAGGTGGGTGATGGGGAGCAGGGGAGTGATAGGGATGAAAAGAATTAAAATATATTATATACATGCACCAATATACCATAATGAATCTCATTATTCTGGATTACTAATAGGCACCAGTAAAAATGAATGAATGAATGAATGAATGAAACAATAGAAAGAAAGAGGAGTTAACAGTTCAAATACTACCAAAGCAGAAGTAATGTTGAGCTCAGCATTCACTAAAAATAATAACTTTAATTTAAAAAGCAAAATAAGAAATGAGCTAGGCATGATGGCACACACCTCTAATCCCAGCACTGAGGAGTCTCAGGCAGGAGGATTGCCCCAAGTCAAGGCTAGTTTGGGCTACCTAGTGAGTTCAAGGCCAACCTTAACTACATAACAAGACCCTGCTCAACAAAAACAAAAGAGAATCTTGATTCAGGAGATAGAAATGCAGCAGTGGTGTTTCAGGGAAAACTAGCCAGGGCTGTACTAATTTTTGTGTGGATATCAATATAATAACAACACAGTATTTTCCAGATTTGAAAGCTTAGATGTAAGCCTTGATGAGCTTCTGAGGAAAAAAATGAGGCTGCTCTGAGAAGTAGATTCACACTAGAACACAGGAAAGATTGAGGGTGACACTATAATGATATTTTATTAATTTAAATTGAAAAGTAGAACTGATGTGTACACTGGAACACTGCCATTAGCATCTTAAGTATATTATGTTTTTGTGCCACAGTGAGCTGAAACAATCAAAATCCACTTTGCTCAATTTTCCTATGATGGGACATTGTCAGGGAGGTTTCTACTTAGTTCACAGAAGTAAATCAACTGAGGAATCCAGGTCAGAACTGGAAGGTATCTTGGTTGGAACAGATTGAAAAGGAGGGGCTAGATTAGTTGTGATTTAATGGCACTTGAGCCAAAATAACTTCATACATTAATTTTACAAGGAAGGTGATGTGGTCTTCTGATATGGAAATATTCACAGCCAATTGCAAGATGTCCTGTCTCCTGGATAGTACTCATGTGGCCATGGCCAGCATCTGTCTTGGTGATTTTTCCTTTCTCTGCTATACTGTGACTTCTCCAACTCCTTTTCTGCTGAAAACTTTCTCTATACTTAATATCTATATCTATGTATCTTAATGCACTTAATTGTATTATGAAATAACGTTGAAGAGGGGACAGCTCCCAACGATTCATACCAGCTCAGGAATGCAGATTGTGTGCAGCTTTTCTACTCTACTTTCAGTGAGGTCACATTGGTAACCTGAAATCAGCCATGGTAGCAGTATTTACAACACAGAAATTGGCAAATACAAAAATCAAGTCTTTCCCTTCCTTCTGTGGAAAACTGGTTGCTCAACATTTATCAGCACACCCACTAGCTGTGAGTGGAATAGGTCCCCAGCCCTGATTCTTTCAAGTGTACTCATTGAGGGATGATCATATATTGGTCATTTAGATAAAAATCTACTGGCCTTATTTCCAAGGTCTCAGAAGACTAGGTACCTCCTTGATTTGCAGTACAGTTTTCCTGCCATACCTCTTACCTGTCAAAGTAATTGCTGTGTGTAGGAGTGGTTATCAGTTAGTGAGAATGATTTCATAAGATTGTTCACTCTAAGGTGCTAGTGTTGACATACTTATATATTAACTCTCCTCAGACTATTTGTTTTTATAGCCAACAGGAAGAGTAACAGGTGGTGAGATTTCTGGCAACACTGCAGAATGCAGGGGGAATTATTTGGGACCAAGGAGCATTACCAGAATTTTTTAAATGCCCTCAGGTAACTCTGTAATTCTGCAAATTTGAGCAAAAGAAATGCTGATAATAATAATGATGATGATAGTAGTGGTAACACTCAGATAGGAGAGATAAGTTGATAAAATCCAACTAGAATCTTCCATGGGAAATATACACTTACTACAACTCCTAGAAACATAATCCAGGGGGATACTGTCTGGTGTTCTCAGGGGCGGGCTTGGGGAGGCTTTCAGCTTGTAGGCTTCCAGGGCAGTCTGGTGGCTTTTGCTAATTCTCAGACTCTGTTGTGACTTTTCATTCTCTGTCACGTATTTCTTATGTGGCTCTAATTATATGACTCATATGCTCATAAGTTGTCTTTCATTTTAATGTCTATTTTTCCAGGGACTCAACTGACTCATACAGAAAAGCAAATAGGATGAGGTATGTAGAACAGTCTTTTGCCAAGAGAATTCACTGGATTTTAAGAAAGCAGGACTTAAGGAGAGGGAGAATTCTGGGATCTTAACTTCACAGCCAAGGCATAATATTATTCAACATTTACTACTGAACCCAAGTTTTGGCTAAGACATTCATGCTGTCTGGATATTCTCCATTTGTATATGCTCACTTTTTTAAAATGAGCTATATACCAATTTGTAAAGAAATCAAATTAACCCCAGATCCTGCTATACTAATGAACATTTCTATTTCTATGATACTGTATTGTAAGTTTACGAAACAAATTATGTCATTTGATCCTCCCAAAACCCTATGAATTTGTTATTTGTGTCTTCCTCAATATATAAGCTTATAGGAAGCTTATAAAGATTTAGAGACTCTCAAAAGTGTCACAAGAGAATTAGTGAGCCTAGGTCTACAGAATCCAAAAATGTGATCTTAAAAACAATCAGACTAACAAAGACAAAATAAAAACCTAAATCTTATATTATACTTATTTATAGGATCACTTTAGAGGGAAAACTGACATAGTCACTAAGACAGACCAATATTTGGTTAAAAAAAAAAAGGGGGGAGGCCGGGGATTTAGCTCAGTGGTTCGGTGGCCTGCCTTGCAAGCACAAGGACCTGAGTTCAATCCCCGGTACCAAAAAAAAAAACAAACAAAAAAAAGGATTCTTTAAAAAAAAGACTTTATGAGTACAAAGAGAAGTTCCACCTGATATTTTATGGATCAATGCGATTTCCAATTTGGGATATCATTATCTAGAACCATCCTAAAGAAGTAGTATGTCAGGAAAGGTCATTTGATAATAAGAGATTGCAGAACTTTCCACTTTGTAAGTTACTGCTCTTTTCCCAGAGATTGTCATTTGTGTATTTGTAAAACAAGAAAAGAGGGTCAAGCAGGACCATATCAAATCTGATCTTGAGCTTTTATCCTACAAAAGATGCAGAAACTCTAGCTTTTGTTGTCAGATGTGTCTCCTGAAATCCCACTTTGGGATGGTTCTATATAATGATATTCCAAGTCAGAAATAGCATTGATCAATAAAGTACTAGGTGGAACTTTTTTTGCACCCATAAAGTTTATCTGTTTTCACTAAATTTTGGTCCATCTTAGTGATTGTGCCATTTTGTACATAAGAAAAAAATCAAACCCTAGACTCCATCTATCAAAGTCGAGTTGTTTATGAGTATACCTATAATATTCTGGTCTATGAAATGTTTAGAAAGAGCAGATGAACCATTCTGCAAATTCTAGGACATTATATGGATGAGACTACAATCTTCAGAAGAAGTAGAAGTCAATAAACTTTTTCAGATGGGAAAGGCATATCCAAAATATGCTTATGTTTAGGATGGGCTTAAAAACACAGAAGAACTAATCAGAGCTGATTTGAGACATCTTCACCCCAACTCTTCACCCATCAAACATTAAACATGAATTGAATTTTTCCATACCTTTAAAATACAATAAATTTAATTTTAGGTGGTTGTATAGCCAAAAGGTAGTTGTATAGCCTTGTTAACCCTTCAGTGCCTTAGTATTTTCCATTTTTAAAACAGCCATAACAATTGAACATAATAAATTTTTTCTCTTCAAATTCTTATTTCTTGAATTTTTCTAAGTAATATGAATTTCATGTAAAAATTCAAATAATTGCCATCTTCAGCATAAATGGGTTAAACTTGGTATCTACCCCTTACCCAGAGCTTTCCAATTATGATTAAGATGCTCATGGGGCAAGACCAGTAGTAGCTGGAGCTGCCTCAGCACTGCCTATAAGGAAAGGTGCTCTGGGTTAGAAAACTCATCTTTCTGGGAATGTAACTGTATGATAAGAGGCAAGATTAGTCCTGAAAATTTAAGGCTTAAACACTCAAAAGTCACCTAGTACATGATCTCCTTGGAGTGGGAACCAGAAAGGAAATGAGATGATGCCTATCAAGGAGGCCAGGAGAGCGTGGAACTTGCCACCAAAAAAATGGTTCAGGAGCTAAGTCCATGCGCAGTGAGCATCAGCCAGTGTGACTTTCTTAATATTTGTCCTAGGGTGAGCCATTAAATGGGCCAGGTCAGGACACAAAGAATAAATACATTTCTTAAAATATCATAATTGTCAAAATTATCTTTCAGTGCATCTGTTTAGCGTAGATTCTTTTTCAAAAACTTCTCATTTTAAAAGTGATGTTATTATACTATTTACAGTGACCCTGTGTGGTTTTAGATCATACCCAAGCCTCCAAAGTCCAGGGTGTTGACAGCATGTGCTTTGGATGTAGGTATTTTAAGTGGGATGAGACAACCCAAAGATGGCACCAAGGTAAAGAAAGGGCCTCTCGAAGAGTGTAGCTGTTCTGGTGATTGTGGGTTGGTGGGGAGTGAGTGATTGTAAGGGTCATGTATGAGGATCCAGAATTTAGATAAAATTCTATTTTATCAAATCCCTCAGGAACAATTAATCTTTTGGAGACTAATTCACACTTCCTTAATGTGAGACTGAAGAATGATTTACAGTAAGGGCTACTATCCTTTTAGCTCTAAAATGTATATGCTGTTTATATACTTTACTCTCTTCCAAGTATTAGGATTCTTGGGAAACCAAATCTGTCATAAAATCATGGTGTCAGTGAGGAAGGGACAAAGAAAGTGCTTTTCTACTCCAGAGATCAGAAAAGCTCCTCTCCCCTCCAGGAACAGCACTAGAAATACATTCAGTTCCTGTTTTCTAACACTCCAGGTCCAATCTGCACCTGATCATTCAGATTCATTGACACTGCTGGTGAGGTTTTATCTTCCTTCACTTTCATTCACAATCTGGACTCAGACTATACTTGACACTGGTCCCTCCAAATTTGATTTCCTTAGAATATCCTGAACTTTATGGCAACTCCCAGCTGAGTGCACTCAATGATCGGTGAGCATTACTGCCAACAACAGCTATCATGATGATGAACATTTGCTGAGAAATGCCATGGGCCAGGCACAGTAATGAATGTTTTATGTTCATAAATTCATTTAACACTCATAATAACTCTCATAGGTAAATATTTACACTGAGCCCCATTTTATAGATGAGGAAGCCACATAAGTAACATGCCCAAGGCAATACAATTAGTACGTGAAGAAGCCAGGATTCAAGCCTTTGTCACTTTGACTCTAAAGCTTGGGCTCTTAACTATTAGGTAACAGGAGTCTCCAGAAGTGACCGTCTACCTCTTGAGAGCATCTCACTGTGTACTCTCACACACTGAGCCTGAGGGACAATGAAAACGGTTACCACACTTTCTTAGTTGAAAGCTAGGCCTGCTAACGTGAGCCAGGGAAAAGATCTACAGAGAGAGTCAATGAGAAGTCAGAAAACTCATTTATGAAAGTCAAGCATTCCACATTATATGTGGTGAGCTTAGGCAGAATGTTTCACCACCCTCACTTAAGACTCTACCCCTACTGGGAAGGCCAAGAGTCACTGACACCCTCACCCACAGGGGGGCACCCTCCGCAAGGCCACAAAGATGATCAGTGACTGCTTGTTATTTCTCACACTGGGGGGGTTTCTTAGTGGAAAAACAAATAAATAAGAGTGCCTTTATAATTCTCTGTGTGACTCAGATTCAGTGAAGCAATAAAACGCTGGTGTTAAGTACACGAATAACATCGAAAAGTATGAAAAAAATCACATATTCCTCAAACTTCATTTTAACCAGATTCTTCCTTTACATATTTTACAGAACTGTTAATGAGTTGTCAATAATTACTTTATTGAGCATCTGCAAGGTACACAGCATTGTACATAGTTTGAAAATGTCAAATTACTTTTGTCCCACTCTGTTAAGGCTTCCTTAATCTCCATGGTTTTGCCCACCACTGCCACGCGCTCTAAGGAGTACGGTTATAGTACTGTTAAGATAGCACTTACAATGAAGCATGACAAATACGAATTAACTATGCATTCTTCCCACCACATGGAATCTACGCATTTTTCATCTCTGCACCCCTGATGACCAAATACATGTTTGGATTGAATGGTTGAGGAATGAAGAGTGCTTCGCTTCAGCTACGCCTCCCAACTCCTTAGTCTGCATTTAAGTGAAAGTGCTGATGCTGAGTAGGAAGCCAACATGGAAAAGGCACAATGGAAAAGTGGAGTCTAAAGGTGTGGCTGATCCATAGACTAGAAAACCAGCTCCATAAATGAAGCAGAGTTGGCTGACTTCTCCAAGGGCCTGGGAACACAACAGAGCCACAGCAAAATCTTCAAGCCAGAGATAGGGTTCAACAACCCAAATTCGACTTCAAAGACCCAAGTAGCTCACTGAAAACAGACCAGTAATCAAGTGACTGGTAGGGCTTCAAGCCCAGTGCAGTCAGTTCCAGTGAACCAGAGGCACAGCCAACACTGTGTTGGGTCTCAGCCACTGAACCTTAAGGCTATTTTTTTGGCTTAATTATCACTTCCCAGCTATCCAAAAAGACCACACAAGAATAAATAGACACTGAACAACATGATGTGACATCTCCAAACAATTCTCTAAAAGGAGTTTGGATGCCTCGCTCCTTGCATACTGCTTAGCGGTTCAACTTGCCATGGATACCCTCCGTGGGCCTCTCAGAATATAAATATGTACAATGAGGGAAAGGAGATTACATGCAATGCAGTAAGCATAATGCTGTATGAATGCTGATCATTTGATCACACATGCCAAATCCAATTGCTTATACAGGGCCTGGAGTCTGTTTGATACATGAAAAATATCTTGCTTAAGGTCTACGGCAGCAGCACACAGTTGCACATGTGACATCCCAGGTGTGTGGGTAGCATGGGGGCTTTGGCTCCTGACCTGCTCTCAGCCAGCCATGAGACTGAGGCTAAGCCTGTAGCCTCTCTGTACCTCAGGTACCTCATCAAATGAGGAATAGCCAGACTGTCTCCCTGGTCATTTCTAAGATTCCCTTTCTTTCATCTAGCAGCATTCTTGACCCATCAGCCCCAAAGCAAACCCTCATTCTTCATTTACCTCCCAAAAATATTAGTAAATGCTGCTTAGGATTTTTGGATAAATTGATGCACATCAATTTATCAGCCTAGACAAGTGTGGGGCTCACACTCCCAGATTTGCATCACAAACTGACCAGGATGCCCACTGGGGGGCTGCTATTCCACTCTGGGTTGCAAGGCAATTTTTTCTACAAATTGTAACTCTTGTTACACTCCTATTTCTCATCCACCAGCCCCAAGGAAATGGTTAACACATTATTCTCTCTTTGTTGCCTTTCTGGACGCTCAATATTTTGCACCAAGGGCTATGCCTCTAAGATCAGTATCCACACAGTCCTACTTCACAGGAACCCTTCAAATCTCTTAGAAAAAATCAGATGTTTCCAACCCAGCTGAGGAAGGCAAAGCAAAATTTGCTTCCTCTTGTTATTATTTTTAGCACAAACTTTAAATTGATGAGTACTTGATCAAAAATTGGCAATAAGCTCTCAAATTTAACTTTCACTAATAGTTGTTTAATATCCTCAGAATAAAAATAAGCTCCTAAGAAACAATGATTCTTAAATATTTTTATATATACTTTTTCTAACACATCCAGAATATTTTTTATTTTATGTCTCTTTCCTATATACTCACACCAAAATATTTATGGAAAGAAGTCAGAGTATTTTACTGTATTGGGTGCTTATTTGATGCATAGGATTTTTGTATGTTGCAGAATATGAATGTTCTTATTAGCCTTAACACGTAGATCTTAGAGCTCAATTGTCAGTCAGTGATTTAACATGTCAAGTTAATCCAGGCTTAGCTAAGGATGTCTTTGGATCTACAGTGCCTATGAAGAGCAGAGCTATCACTCTTGCATTCCCTTTTTACAGGTGAAAGGACTATTTACTCCACCCAAACTCGGATTCAAACTTTCTTATGCCACATTTGGCATAAAATGTTATTATTGCCTAAAAGAAAAATGCAGCAAATTTAACTTTGGAGGAAAATAAAAATTTAACAGATCCTCCTTGAGAACCATGGAAAGCTAAGAGATACATTAGAGTCCGTACCCACAGGAAAGTTACTTGAACAGACAAGCACCATCTGCCCTTCACCGAGGTCACCTGAGTTAGGGGGAAAGAGAAGCGAATGCTAAGAAACTGGCCAGAAACATTTAGATCTGTTTTGTCTTAAATCGCAAATAACAAAATTCCTTTCTCGTTTTCTCAGGAACCCTTGAGTTTAAAATTGTCTTTTTTTTTTTTTTTTTGGTACCGGGGATTGAACTCAGGTCCTTGCACTTGCAAGGCAGGCCACCGAACCACTGAGCTAAATCCCCGCCCCTAAAATTGTCTTCTTTCTAATTCTTGCCTCTGTTGTAATTTTTACTCATTAAAGGTGACCACCAGAATGTTTCCACTGTTTCACTCTGTATCAGAGGCTTGCAAGCTCACACATCTAACTGGAAGTATACAGTTGATTACTAAATCCCATCCTGGGCATTTTTCTAATGTCGAGTGTAAATTATACCATCTTCCTTTGCAAAACACCCCAAACAAAGGCCAAAAGAAAAAAAAATTGACAGTGAATAGAAACCTAGTTTAAAGACAAAATTATTCCAGCTTTCTCTATTAAAAAATCAAATTCACTGTGACTGTACAATATTAGCTTTTTTTTTGAGTTCTATAATTCTCCAGAATTGTCAAAAGTAACCTTGTAGCCAATCCGCTTGAAAACACTAAAAACAACTTGAAATAGGCCACCCATAGTGCCAAAAGCAGTGTCAAAGATCAGAGAGATGGTGCCACCCAGGCCGATGGCAATGTCCTTACAAACAACTGGAATTGCCCCCATGGTGTACACAGGGAAAGTGGCCACATCCAGAAAGACTCGGACTGGGATGCCCAGAACTCGGCAAACAGCCTTCAGTAGACAGCAAAGGATCCGGAGAATAGCCCTGATGATTTTTCCAATGACCTTGAGCACCTTCCAGGGTATGCTCACCAACTCTTCTCCGATGGCCACAAAATAGGAGACAGTGGCAGAACCCAGGCGGTAAAGGCAGCTCCCTATGCCATTAATCCCCTGCTTGGTAACATACCACAGTAAATAGACAACGTTCTTTAGGATAACTACCACAAGGTAATAAATTAATTGGAAAAGTTTGATGAATGGGGTAGCAATGAAAGCCAGGAATTTCCCCAAAAAGCTGCTGCTTTCCTCAGGTGCCTCTGGGGCCAACAGGGCAGCCGTCTTGCTCTGGGTGCTGGAGAGGGGAATAGAGCTTTCTTGAGACTGCACCTTTCGCTCCTCATCCTGGACTTGATTAACCACTTCCAAAATCTTTTTCATTTTCTCTGTATCCTGCTCAGTCTCACCACAGTTGTTCTGAAAAAGCTGAGGGTTTGATGGAAGCAGTTTCTCAAGGTCTTTCACCATCACATCTTCTATGATGTCATTGTCCTGGGTACGCTTGACAAAGCCCATGGCCCAGCCTCCTCCAGGGACAGCACAACAGGCCGCCAGCCACACAAACTCAGGGACTGTCACTTTGTCTTTAACTTTGTGGTCTGAAGGCACTGTGCCAGTGATGAGATACAGGTCTTCCCCATCGCCACAGTGAGGAATCAAGGCCCTGTCCATTAGGCTGTTGAGATTCATGTACCACCGTTCCTGGAAGGACTGGGTCATTGGAGCAGAATTTGTGAGAGTAAATGTGGCCATCTGAGGATCACTGTTAAGGGAGAACGGGTAGATCTGTCCTCTTTGATAATCAGAATCAAGGTAATCTGAATTCAAGGCTTGTTTGCTTCCCACATTGTTCACAGAGGCGATGGCCTCAGCCTCATTAATCACCTCCGCGAGGCTGCTGGTGGGGTCATCGATCTGAAAGAAGAGAACACATGTTGAGACGCATCCCAGTTCACAACAGAGAGGGAACATTTAAATCATTCTGCCAAGACTCTAAGGAAGCCTCTACTACTCTACCATTATGTGTGTGTGCATGCATATGTGTGTACATGTGTGTAGAGTACTAGGGATTGAACCCAGGGCCTTTGCACTGAGCTACATCCCGAGCCCTTTTTAATTTTTCATCTTGGTACAAGGTCTTGCTAAGTTGCCACATTGACCAGTTGGGTTGAACTTGCAATTCTCTTGTCTCTGCCTCCCACAGTGCTGGGATCACAGGCATGCACACCACACCATGTTCTACTCTATAATTTTTAACACTTGTGCTTGAAAGTACTTGGTTCTCTGATGCGCACACACTTCATTCTAGTTAACTTGTAATCCTGGTGTTTGAAAAAAATCCTTCAAACAGGCTATTTCTATTCTACTTCTTGTGTTTACCTCACCCCTGCACTGTAGCAGCACCCCATCTTCCACATACGCACACACACAGTTATGATATTTTGGGGGCATGTTGAGGATTGAACCCAAAGTATCATGGATGAGCACATGTTGTACCACTGACCTACACTCCCCAGCCCTCCTCAGCCTATAACACTTTTTTGTAAATCTCTTCTACCTCTATGGATTTCACAGTTCTAATGGAATATTTCTATGTAAGTTAAAGTAACTACAAAATAAGAACTGCAGCTCAAATAACCAGCCAGCAATGTTGGCTGAAATTTAATCCAAAAGGTTCTTTTTTTTCTCTCTCTTTTTATTTTTCCTTCGGGGATCAAACTTGGACCTTGCACTTGCGAGGCAGCAGCCCCACTGAGCTAAATCCCCAGCCCAGCACAGGTTCTTAATGGAGATTCCTACATTTTGGGATACATGAGAAACACTTCTATCATAGCATTTAAATCAAATAGAGGTAATATATATGGTTTGGTAGCAGTTATTAGATACTAGACACAGTTCAAACTCAGACCAATTATTGTTTAAACTTAATTTCCCCATGACTGTTGCTGTCTTGGACAGTCTAGGTATGTGCTACATACCAACTATAATTAACATATTTATACTTTCTTGGTTTTGTTTTTATAAAAGAATCTTTTTTAGTTCAATAGTTTAACACATAGTCACTTTACTAATCTTAAAAGGAAAAAGAGCTCAGGAGTAACCTAGGAATATGTTTTTATCTCCAAAACTGGATTGTAAGTTTCTTGAGAACAGGAGCCATATATATTCTGCATAGGATCCAGTCCAAAGTCTGACACATATTAGAATCTCAAGGCAGTCTTACTCATCCTTAGGCACTGAGATGGTCATCGTGGCAGTATTTACAATACAGGAATTTGAACAAAACCACATTTTTTGGAAAAAGAAAAGGCAAATAATGCTATAGCCATGGAAGAAATATCTCAAACCTATTAAAAGCTTTTGTAATTATGAATAGCTCGCAATGTTGGGGAAATACATATTATGATGTTGAAAGCAAAAGACAGGATATAAAATTAAATGATCATAATTTTTTTGAAAAGCTTAAAGGTATGCATGAAAATAACAATGGAAGGAGATACACAGATGAATAGTGACTGATTCCTGGGGGTGCAGCTGACATTTTTTCACATATCTTCTTGTTTCCCTCTCTATACCTCCCCTACCCACATCCACATCAACCCATACTTTTTTGGGGGGGGTAGTGGGGATCGAACTTGTTTGCAAGGCAGGGGGTGGTACCACTGAGCTAAATCCCTAGCCCCATACACTATTTATAATGTGTAACTTTCAAAAGGAAACAGGCTAATTAACACAAACAAATATATTAGTGTTAAGTGATTCCCTGGTATTGGTGCTACTCACGAAAACCATCGTACAAACCTCCAGTAGAGTCAGACCAGGGGGATTGTGTGGTAACTCCTGTCTGGGGCAGCCTGCTCTGCATTTCTCCAGCTCTGCAATGGCAAGTGTGGTCACTTCCATGCATGTTATGCGTGGCATAGTAAGGGCAGTGAATAAGCAATTTAGTTTGAAGCAGGAATATCTGCTGGAGCCTGATGGAGTAATCTATAGGTTGGCACTACTTCACTCCATCCCTCCCCTCGTCTTAGAAGCAGCAATGATCCCAGATCTCTCCACTCCCACCACATCCTCTGTAGGATGGATAATAATCTCATTTATTTTTGCAATGCTTCTCTCTGTTATTTCACAGGTGAAAGATACACACCTAGGAAATATTGGCTTCATTCCTGAATTACTGGATCAAGATGTGGTAGAACCAAGATCCACAGTGTGTTGGGTCTAAGGCCAGAGGTTTTAAGAGGTAACTTTCTTCGTGGTTACTAGAGCATATTTTCTTCATTTAACTCAGTGAAGTGTCTTCAGCCTTTCTAGGGGAAGCATGGAGATGGTTTCTGAATTGGCATCCCTACGGTACAGCATAGTCAGCATGCTGATATGTCTTCAACTCAAGGGACGTTCAGGGGTGAAACCGTGGCTATGGGGATATGGGGACATGAGCAGGGAAGAGGGTGTGTGTGTGTGTGTGTGTGTGCGCCAGGGATCGAACTCAGGACCTTGCACTTACTTGCAAGACAGGCAGCGGCACCAGTGAGCTAAATCCCCAGCCCAGGAAGAGGTGTTCTTAAAAAGAAAGAGGCAAAAGGGAGAAGGTAAGAGGGGGGAATGAAAAATTAGGGGGAAGGAGAAAGAGGGAGGGAGCAAAGGAAGGAGGGAGGGAGGGAAGGAGAAAGAGAGAGAGAAAAAGGAGCAGCAGGAGGAGAATGAGAAGGGGAAGGAAAGAGAAAAGAGAGAGAAGAAACAGCATCCTGCTCTGAGAGAGAAACCAGAGAGGTCACTAACTGTGGATCGATTCACTCTGTGTTCCTTAAACTGCAAGCACGAGCTCCCTGCCACAGTCAGGGGAGACTGGGCTGGATGCCTCTGCATCCTCTCGGGCCACTTGGGCTCCACATTTCTGCTACAGGGTTAAAAGACTTCTACTAGAGCATGCTTCACGTTCTTTTATAAGTCATTACTGGTTTATTATCTCCAAATTACCTATTTTGCTTAACTCTGTTGTTTTGTTAGACCACTTCCTGGAAAACTGTTTGAAATAAACAAAGCAGTGCTTTTAAGCACCTATACTGATGGTGTCAAGAACTTTACAGGCTAAAATCTTCACAGGCTACAAAAACTCCCAGACTCCTAGGCCTCACTGACCACATCAAAAATAATTTGACTCTTTTTCTTGCTTTTTTTTTCTTTGTGGTACTGAGGATTAAATTCAAATCATCATTCATGCTTGGGAAAGTGCTCTGACACTGGGCAACATCCTTGTCCTTCTGATTTTATTTTGAGACAGGGGACTTGCTAAATCGCCAGGCTTCCCTCAAACTTGTGATCCTCTCTTGCCTCACCTTGCCAAATAGCTGGGATTACTGGTGTGTAACACCCACACCTGGCTTTTTACTAACTCTTTTGCAATAATCTATTATTCGTAATAGTTCCATCTATTCACAGTGTATTTGTCTTCTTGAATTTTATTTCTATGGATTTTATATTTTGTAACTTGGAATCACCCATAAAAGTGAGTCTTACATTATAAAGTCACTTTACCATGTCATTTATAAAGTTATATAAATTCCAGGGTTTTTTAATACCCTTCTAACTGATCTCCACTAAAAGAAATGTCCATCATGCTAATTGGCTCCCTGGTTTGTTTTTGGTACCAAGGATTGAACCCAGGACCTTGCGCTTGCGATGCTCCCTGTTTTAATATCTATTTTTTAAAACTTAAGACAAAACTTCCTTCTGATCCCCAGATGACTAATGCTTTAATAGTCTTTGTTGAAGAATCACCTGAAAGATCTAAATAATTCAGAAAACCAGTTCCCTATCATTAACACATTAACTTACCTCTACAAAACAACCAAGCACATTTTTCTGAAGGGATTCTGTGTGTGTGTGTGTGTGTGTGTGTGGTGTGAAATACCTACCTTATATAAGGGAAACTAGTAAAATAGTAGGAGCATTTGACTAAAATAGTTTTACTGTATTCTTTGATACACTGTCACTTAAAGGGTAGGTGGATTTTTCCATCTTCTCTGTAGACATAGTACAATGACCTGGTTATTGCAATTATAGTAAATTACTAACAACACAGCTCCCTAAAGACAAAAATATACCTATGATGTAAGAAGTAATTTCAGATTCCAATTTCTAGATTACACCTAACCTTCTGCACACACCACCAATCTTCCTCTGCAGTTTCCCAGTGGAGATTCTGGAGTAGAACATAACAAAGCTCTTTCTGTCTAATCCACCTCCCCACTGACCTAGTCCCTCTGGAGTGCTGATGTAATTTGATACAGTTGCTGTATTTAATGGAAAATTTTTTTTTCTAATCTCAATACGTTAAGCAGGTTTTAGAAAAATGAGCTGTCCCCATTTTACTGGCCTCCTGTCCCATAAATAATCTCACAGTAAACTCATTTCAAATTAAGTACCAAGAAAATATTGCTTCGTTCAGTAAATTGCTTAAACCAGACAGCAAAATCTATTTAAATTCATAGTGTTTCTATTTTGTTTTAGAATTAAATGAAAGGAGACTTTCAATTTTTGTGATAATTCAAAAAAAATGTAAGAAAAAAAGATGAAGAATTGAAATGGGCTAGTGTAAAAAAATATTCATCTATCCTACAACATTTATTAAGTTTATGTTACATGTGATTAGCATCGTGGAAGAAAGCATCAGAAATGGTAATAACAACAACATTCATTGAGTACTATCTGCCAGACACTATTCTAAGAAATGTACATGTTCTAAACCAGTAGGTGGCTAACTATTCCCTCATCTCAGCTCTCAACAACAATGTACTATTATTATCACCTTTTCATAGGTGAGGAAACTGAGGCCCACCGAGATTAAGTAATCACAGAATGTGGTGGGATCAGGGTTAACGCAGGAAGTCTAGCCCCCAAAATGTTCCGAGCAGGCTTCTCACCAAGAGAGTAACCTAGTAAGTTTTCTATGCAAAGGCTTAGGGGCAAGCAGTCAGTGAAAACAGGACTCTAAGAAAGCAAAGTACGAGGTTTAACTGGAAAGAACATCTGGGAATCAGACTGAAAGTTGGAAAGCACTGTTGCCCCCCTTTCACACTTCACATAACCCTATGAGGTAGGCATTTTATATATGAGAAAACTGCAACTCAGACAGTAGCAGGTACAAAGTCATCCAGTCAGTGGAAGAGTCAAGGCTATAGCCCAGCTCCTGAGATTCCAAACTCCTGACCCCATGGTAGTAGCATCTGCAGCCTGGATGAGGAAGGAACTGATGAAAGACATAATATAGCGTCTGTGAAAAGATAGGATTCAACTGGAGGCACAGATGGATTTGTAAGGAGAATCAGTCATCTAATGTCACATCAAAAAAAAAGTCAAGAAACGAGGAGAATGCTTTGGCCAGAGGATTATCAGCAGTGTGTACCACCTACTGCAAAGAGGAAAAGGAAGGATGAGGATAAAGCCCAAAGGTGACGTCAGGCATCAGTAGTAATAGAGGGCTCAGGAAGGAGGACAGTGAATTCAAGGGACTGCATACAGGCAAGAAGAGGCTGAAGAACAGGTCTCTTATTTTGGAAGTCTCTAAGTAAGGACAGGAGGTCAATAAGACCTTAGCATGAGGGACATAGCCTATAGGGGTCAAGCAGAGACTTTCCTCCTGCCCAAGACCAGAAGGGTATTGGGAGGTTGGTGCTACTTATGTTGCTGCAAGAGGGAGTATGATAGGGCTGGGTTTTGAGGCTCAAGAACAATAACGAGATGGAGAAGCAGGGAGTACTGTATAGAACCCAGTCCCTGAGGATTGATGGGCTACAAAATCTGTACAAACCTCAGAAGCCAGGTCACCTGGTACAGATTTACCACGGGCGAGTTCTTCACTGAGGAGGAACAAGGAGCTGTTCATTGAGAATGATCCTCAAGGAGCACAAAGCTGGGGCTCTGGGGCTTGTCAACACTAACACTGCTCACCAGCCTCTTCCACTCCAATTCTCTCCTGCTGTCACTCACGCTCCTCAGCTCCTCCAGGCCAGAATCATAGACTCCTCAAGCACTTTCTCTGACAGAGCTCAAAGATGTGGCAGGTAAAAAGAAGCTCCTCTGAGGGGCCAGCTGTCCCTCTGGAGACCTCCAAGACCAATAGGGGATGAGAAGCCCTGGGAGTACATGTGGGGTGCCAGTGTCCCTTGTGCACAGGAGTCCAAGGAGCCTCTGTAGAAGGCCAGAACTGAAAAGAGAAAAGGAGAGGACAGAAGCTTACAGTGTATTACTAAACTTGGCTTTAAAGAATGCACACACGTATACATACACACACAGCTGGAGAATGGAGTTTAGTGGCGAAATGCTTGCCCTGAGTGCACAAGGCCCTGCTCTATACCAATACATACATACATATATACATATATACATACCACACACACACACACACACACACACACACAGATTTAAAAGTCAAGACAGAGAGCTAACAAAGGGAACTGAGTGTGCCAGGTAATGGGTTCCTGTTCACTCCTTCTATTTTTGCAGACTGATGTCTCCTCATGGGTTGGAATCACCTCCTGCACTTTTCGTCTGCCTAAGGACTAATGAAGACTCTGCAAAGGCTCTTGGCAGCTGGTGATCATGATCACAGCAATAGAACAAGAGGAACAGAAGAGCAGGGTAATGCTATCAGGAGCATATGGAGATGAGCCAGACTTGGCTGAGAACCTCTCCTGAGAAAGCCGTGAGGAAAAGAAGGGTGGGTGAGGGTGGTTGTTCGTGAGTGCCCAGGGAAGTGGTCTTTGGCATCTCTGCCATGGCAGCTTGGGGGCCAGAGCACAAGGAGAATATTCTGGAAAGGTTTTTAGCCTGCTGAAGTTACTGTGCCAAAGAATTTGCAAAGGAGGAAAGTAGCTGCTTAAAAGAAAGGAAGGCCCTAGGAAGTCAGCCAAGATTGATGGGGCAGAGCCAGCTCTGCTGAGGCCAAAGCTTAAGTCTTTATATTTCTTGCCCCCTTAGAAATGATCTGCAGTCCAAGGAGAGGAGCACAAGAAGAACTGGCCTGTGTGCTATGGTGAGTATGAAGCATGGGAGCCTTGTCACTGCAAACTGACTGACGTACCTGACCCAGTTAGGCAGGGACCAAGGGTTTCAGGAAAACAGACTCAAGAGTGATGCGGACAGGCAGACGGCTAAGCAGAAGGTGCAGGGCATCAGCAGCTTGTAGGTAGAGGGGCCACGTGCGGCCCTGCAGATGGTGCCTGGCTAGCATAAGTTCAGGCAATGCCAGGAACATGGGACACAGCGGCTGGCTGATTCTGGCAGGCTAACAACCAAAAACAAAGCAGACACTGCACTGAAACTGTGTTTATTCATCCCTACCCTACTAAACTAAGGAGTCGGGGTCAACATCCCATTATCTGCACTCCCACATCTTCTGCATACTATGAAGTGACTGGCATTTGTTGAAAGATGATCTCATTGGACCTTCACAATAATCTTCCAATGCACAAAGGATTTCCTCTAACTTGCAAAAAAGGCTCTGGAGAGAACTGGCTGTCCTCGATGTCTGTACTATTATCTTCCATGTGGAGAGGTGGTCAAGATGAAGGATCGTCAAAGTGGCTATTAAACATGGTAAGGATTCACCACAGGGAGGGTGAAGTCTCCTTGCTCTGGAGAATCTTCAGCTGAGATGCTGAGACTAGATAAGCACATGCAGCAAAAGAATCAGGCAAGATCTGTGATGGGGGAAACCTAGTGAGCACCTATTTAGCTTTGTGGAGACAGGCTATTTCCATTGGGGTTTCTCAACAAGTATTAATAAAGCTAAATGGACAAGCTAAATGGTGGGAATTCTGACTTTGTTTCTGCTGTGCAAATTATGACGTATACATACGTACACACACACACACACACACACACACACACACAAGCACGTGCGGTGTTAAGAGATGCTATCACTTGCCGCCCATCAATGGGTGGGTATGAGAGTCCCTTCTTACAAAGAATCCTGAGTGAAGCTGACAACTGGAACATCAGATAATCTTATCAGAGCTGAATAGGGCATAAAGATCTTCTGCAGTCACACATAGCAGAAGGAACTAGATCTGGGGCCTGGGTCAGTCCTAGGAGATCCTACTTACCATGGAAAATACCCAGTTGAGGGAAAGAGCTGCCTGTCAGCAAAGAAGGAAGAGGCCTATGGGGCGACAGGACTAAGGACACTGGAGAAGGAACAAGCCAAGAGGCCTTTCAGTTCTCAGGAAAGAAAACCCAGACACACCCATTTAAGAAAAAAAACAAAACAAAAAAAACTCCCTACTTGGGCATCTGAAATATTCCTTATCCTCTTGGGAACCAAAATGGCTTTAGAAGAATTACAAGGATGCTAATTCTCCCTTCTGTTTCTTTTTTTTAGGACAGAAAAAGGCAGAGGTTTCCATTTCCTGGTGGGCCCTTTGGCACTGAGGAGGGTTTGCTGGTTCTCTCTGCCTCCCTCCCAGTGAATCACCTTCCTCTGGGCTCCTGGCCACACACACCTTCCTGCTCTGGGAAGGAGGAGTCATTTGCAGTGCTGGCCGGGGCTTGCTGGCAGAGCTGCAGGGATGCACTGGCAAATGGCTGAAGAGTTCTTACATCCTACACAGGAGACGTGGAAAGAGAAAAGGCATGAAAGGGTGCTCACTTTCACTTCACACTGTTCTTTTTCTTGCAAACCTGAACAATGAGCCAACTTCAAACTGGCAATGATTGCCAGCAAGAAACCCCTGAGGGAGGCCAAGGAGCAGCTACAGGGAAAAGGAGCTAGGCTCCTTCTCACACTGAGCTCCCAGTTCAAACTGCTTCTGGGAGCCTAAGAAAGTACACAGACTCCTTTAAGACCTTTCCAGACTGTGGGACCTTCTCAGGTTACATCAGCCCTGGTCCTCTTTGGTTTCCTTCCTCATTACTCACTGAAGCCTGTTTTCCACTTTGGATTCTGCTTTCCTTTCCAAAGCAATTATTTTTAGTGTTCACTGTGTGGTACAGAATTCAGAAAAGTCAGTTGAGATGTCTCCATTTCTAATTTTGCCACCTTGTGAGTTCAGACAAAAATCAAAGGGTCCTGGGCCTGCCTGCGTATCACAATCACCCAGAAGCTATTAAATCGTCCAAGCCTTTTAAATCAGAATAATAAATAATAAACAGAGTCCTCCCCAAAATGGTTTTAAAGTTGTCCAGGTGATCCTAAGATGGATCTAAATTAGAAACTGCCGGGCTGGGTCTTGATCAGATTCTCATTTATCAGCCTCAGTGAAATTAAGTGAAAATTAAGCTCAGTGAAATTAAGCTCCTGCCTTAACACCCACTGCAGGAAATTAGTGATGTTTTCTGTATGTCAATAATTCTCCAAGTTCAGTTTGTTTTAGAAGCATGGAGCACAGTGGTCCTTATCTGAATATTCCTGACATTATGCAGTAGAAGGGAGTGTGGCTCGGATATAAATCCTAACCCACCCACCACAGGTGAAAAACAAAAGTTTAAGTGGACTTGGAGAGTGCCCTGGCTGCGTTTAATTTATTCATACACTATTAATACTTTGTGAGATGCATTATCCACAAACTGCAAGAGGTGTGATGACAAAACCAAGACAGAGAAGAAAACATTACAGGCCATATGGATTCTCCATATATTGGATCAACTAACAATCTGATCATATAACATAAAAACATGCATTTCCTACCTTATTCATGCACAGACTAAAAAGTCTATTTTTCTATTTATATTCTTTTAATGTATCACTAATCTTTTACACCTTCAACAACAATTATTTCCTGGCTAATGGCCAATTGGCATGTTCACAATTGGCGCCCACAACTTCTCTCAAACCTTCCCTTATATTCAGCCCACACACATCACTTCTTACTCCTTAACCACATCAGTGCTGTGGTTGGAATGCTAATGCCCTCTGCTTCCCTCTAGAGCTGCTCCTGACACCGTTGGCCGAGGGTGCCTTAGATATTCCTCTCTGCTACCTAAATCCTTCCTTGGTGCCCAAGCCAGATTCACAGTTCCTTACTAGGTGATCTCCTTTTGCCTTCCAGATCCAGACTCGACTGTTATCTGCCCTTCTTTTTGTCCCAGGAGGCTGACTTCTAGGGACCACATCATCTAAGCTCTCTGAAGGTGGGAACAGAGAGGAACTGGGTTGTTCATCCCCCTCCCTGCCATGGTTCTGACTCAGGCTGTTTCTCTGCAGCCACAGCTCTCATCAGGCTCTGTTCCTTGCCCCACAGGCCTAGGATGTTCACATCTTCCTGCTATTGCTAGTTCCTAGGCATTTGACCATATCTTCTCGACTCCTTCAATTTACCTTCTTCTTTAAATTCTGTTAAACTATTTTCAGCCAGGCGTGGTGGCACACGCCTGTAATCCCAGCACTTGGGAGGCTGAGGCAGCAGGATTGCCATGAGTTCAAAGCCAGCCTGAGCTGCATAGTGAGTTCAAGGCTAGGATGAACTACATAGAAAGACCCTGTCTCACAATTTAAAATTTAAAAAAAAAATATAT
>NW_022900928.1:45646452-45660489 GCF_012274545.1 Fukomys damarensis | reverse complement strand
TTTTTTAGAGTATATATATATATTTTTTTTCTTTTCTTTTCTTTTCTTTAGAGTTCTGTTGCCAGTCTCAGGGAATTGCTTTCTAAGGTCCCAATTCACTCAATCCTGGAAGATCACACTAGTAGCTGGGTGTTTCTGACACTATTTCTGAATATACATGATCCCTTCTATGTACCTTCATTCCAGTCACAACCAAAGGCCACTCAGTATGGCCAGCAATCAGCCAGATGGCTCTCTTTATAATCTAAGAAACCCAGAGACCAACAACAGTCAGGGAAGAGTGTGCAGACTCCTAGAAGAAAGGTGAGAACAAGACTCTGAATACTTTGTGACCAACATTTGTTGCCTAGAAGTTTCTAGCTCTCGCTCAGTGTGTGTCTCTTTTCCTGTGCCTATGAGTCTGCTAGGGCTATATATTATCACAGCCTTCCTTTTCACTTGAATAAGTGTGGATAAATTTACAAGTGATGCATCCATAAATCTGAAAGATCAGGATTCCTATTCTTAGGAGAACCCAGTAAGCCCCTGAGGGAATAAGGACAAGAACCCTTTTGGTCAATGGAGCTTTCTAGATACCAGGGGTGAAAATGGGGAACAAAGAGAAAAGATAAACTGTCTTGGTCCCAAAAATCTAGGATCAGATCAGAGGGGTTCCCTGGAGGACAGAGAAGGAATTTCTACCCAATTCTTGAAAAGAGAGGATCTATATGCACGAATAACATAGATGACAGTGCAAAGCAGTCAAATCCAGAGAATGAGAAAAGTCCAGTTACAGGGAAGGTGGTACTAGAGCAGGAGTGTGTGAAATAGCACTTCAGCATAACACTGGGTCACCCCTGGGAGCATGGAAACACTTGTCCTATTGTTTCTAGGGTAGACCAGGCCTGGGAAGCAAAGGTTACTTTGTTCAACATGCCTAACCTATGTATTGATTGCTATGACACAATGCAGACTGCCTCTTATTGTATCTAACTCCTCGTAGAATCGGGGATAATTTATTAGCCCATGCCACAAATTGGGAACTGAGCTCTATGAGAGTCAATAATACTTCCAAGGTCACACAGCTGGCAGCTAGCAGAGCTGGGATTCATCCAAAGTTCATTTTCTTTAACTCTGTAAGTTCAGTCCTTCCCCTTTGGGACTAACAGTCCACTGAAGAAGAATTAAGTAAACTACTTATTATTTAGACAGGTCATGATCTGCCTTCACAACTAAGTAATAAGACACCTAAGGGTGAGGAAGGTTTCATGTTCTTGAAACACTTTATCTTGAATTTCTATTTCTGGCTTAGTCTTGAGATCTCAATAACGGTTTTGATATCGATGATCATGACAATACTGATTAAAGCATCAGTCAACAGCTAGATGTTTGATGTCTAATCTTTTATAAACAGTAAGAGTTTAGAACTAGTGACCAGGAATGAATGAATCAATGAACATATAACAAAGCAAACAAACAGGGTGAGCTTCTGTTTCACTGAAGCACCCTGTAATTTCATATCCACTTTTAAAATCCCAGTTCACTGATAGAGAACAAATTTATAATAAATTCTTGTGACCACATTTACTGTGTAAAAAGAATGACTGGCTTAAAGGAAATCACACACACACACACACACACACACACACACACACACACACACACCCCATACACACCAGTCCTCCTAGAGCTGTAGCTCCCTCTTCCTTTAACAGCTAGTGAGGCACTGTGTGAGGAATAGAGAAGCAGAACAGAACGTAATTGCGGCAGCACAGACAAGCCTGGCGAGTGAGCAACCTGAGCATGGAAATGCAGCCTGAGATACCATTGTCAACTCAATCAGGAGTCAGCCTCATCCAAACGCGGGGAAAGTCCCTTGCCTGTCTCCACATAAGATTGTCTGTACAATGGTAGAGTTTAGTAACAGAATACTAGCTTAGACATATAGAGATCCATTTGTCCCTCCTCCCTCACTTACTGGCCTTGTAACTTGAGGCAGACCTGTGACTGCTGGGCATTTGTTTGCTCTGTAAGAGAAAAAGGATAATGTCTCTTTGAAGGAAGGGTGGATGGATTATTTCAAGCCACTTGTGAGTTATATATTCTTGGAAGACAAATGTGATGAAATAGATTTTGCATTCAAAATTGCCAGGACTTCTGTTTCTAAATTGAAGTGCTTAGTGAACAAAACTGTTTCTGTTCATGAGCAAACCCCCAAACCATGAGTATGATGATTGTTTGGAAGAATTTTTATGGTGGTCTCACAGAACCTTATTGACTAGAGAATAAAAAGTATGAAACAGTACATGTGTCTTTAGGAATGATGGAAATTTCTAGAGTGGTACCTAACACAAACAACAGTATCTGTGGGAAATGGGATATTTTCTTTATATACTTCAAAATGTTCAATTTTTTTCACCATGAGCACTTTATAATCACAAAAGCATAAATGTAACTGACAACTACCACTACCACCACTATAGATGAAAAGTGACCACAGGTCTACACATAAAGTTGCTGTGCTGTTAACAGGAATACGACTGCACAGCTTTCAAATGTCATTGCCACTATTCAATCCACATTTGCTAAGTGTTCAACATTGGACATTTGCTATTCACATACTAAAAGCCTACACTGTGCTAGGCTGGGGGTTGGCAAGCTACAACTCACAGACTAAATGTTTTCATCAGTAAAGGCTTATCGTATAGTCTGTAGCTGTTTTGTGCTAAACAGCACAGTCAAACAGTTCGACAGAGACCACACTGGTGGCAAAGTATAAAATATTTACTATTGGCCCTTTACAGAAAAATTTGCCATTCCCCGTGGTAGATAATGAGGATTGAAGGGGGGAAAAATTATAGCCCTGACCATGTCAGGATGGAACTTTGAGTCTAGTCTAGTGATACTTAATTAGTCACACAAGTAAGTGTGTAATTCTTCTACTCATTCGACTAATTGAGACACACTCACCAAGAAAGGTGTATTAGGAGCTACTACAGAGAATTATGGGCAACTGAATTAGTTGGGAATAACATAGAATGCAAAAAACAATAGTAAATTAAAAAACAAAAACATAGTAAGGACAAAGGCCCTATGATGAGAGAGAACATGGACTTTTAAAAAAGAAAGAAAAAATAACCAAAAGGAAGCCACACCGGCCAGAGTTTAAAAGCCTGGCAAAGTGTATGACACCAGATAAAGCTGGAGAGGGAATGTGTTCAGACCAGGCCAACTCTGGAGACCACGATAAGGAGTTATAACTTTATCTGAAGAGACATGGGGAGTCCAGAAGGGTTCCCAAAGAGATATGGGAGACATAAGAAGATGTGAGAGGACTTCTCTAGCTTCAGAGTTGAGAAGGGCTAGAGGAGAACCAGGTGGAATGGATCACTGCAGGGACTTAGATAAGAGATGATAGAAGCTTTGACATTGGAATCGAGATGGCAAAGATTAGACACCATCATTTGCTAGCTAGGCATGTTTCCAGCTCCATAGCCATATGCCATTGTCTTCAGTACAAAAGAGGTACAGAAAGTGAGGTCATAAAACAGGCCAAGTCTTTGAAGGTCCAATGCCACGATGGTACCATGGTGCCAGGCACAATACAGACATCTGGGGCCAGGGATTCAGCTCAGTGGGGCCACCGCCTGCCTTGAAAGTGCAAAGTCTAATGTTTGATCCTCAGTACCAGAAAAAAAAAAGGTAGGCAGAGACCATTCATGCTGGGGATTTAGCTCAGTGGTGCCACTGCCTACCTCACAATACAGGCATCCAAAGAGAAAAAAAAAATTTTTTTAACTTGGTTTTCCTTTCCCCAGGCTTCCATGTCCTGAGACAATACTGGATGTACAACTTTCAAAAACATAAACAATGTTTATGTTAAGCCATTTCCTTATATGGTCTGTGCAACCATGCATCTTGGTCCATTCAATCAACAACTTAGGTTTGCATCAAATTTTAACACTAAAATACTAAATTTTAACTAGTAAGACAATGGCAAGCAGACTTCCCGAAGCCCATATTGCCATCTCACAGAAACAGGAGGAAGGCACATTTGCTAAGTTGTGCTAAAGTGAGGATATAAGGACAAAGGTAAGGCCCTGTAAAGTGGCAAGACTTGGCTTATTACAGTCATTAAGGAAAAAGGAATTTCTGCACCTTCATGGAGTTGGGATGTTCTGAGTTAGAGCAAAGTCCCTCTTCCTGTCTGAAAGTTGGTCTCACTGCATTACTGGGTTGTGAAGGTCACCAGTGCACTATATTCAGTTGGTTTTTCTTTCCTGGAGACAGGCTGGCTGTATGGAAGGGGCTCCTGAACTGACTGGGACTGAGGGATGAATGAGTGAGTCCTCTGCCTCTGCTTAAGAGATAGAGCTCTGCAACATGTGGTTTGTCTGCATCCACCCTGCCGGGGCAATTAGGCCAGAGGCACTGTGTTCTCCTCAGACTCATGCCCTACATCCAACCCAACAGCCTCTCTGGCAGCAATGGCTCTACACACTATAGGTCCAAGACCCCCCACCCACCCTCTTTGCCACTCTCACTGCAACCCAGGGGATGATACTTGCTGCTCCACAGAATGACTCAAGTTGTGATTTTGTGTTTACCCCAGCCCCAACCTCGTGCTTTATCCTCATGGGAAATGTTGGCTTTCATAGGAAGGACCACAGGAGGTGCTGTGATGGATTACAATTGAACATGATTGAAAAGGGGCGGCATTGAACCTGTAACTTCACATTGCTGCAGGCATGAAGGTATACCTGGGCACTGTGAGTCTCTGGCGTTCTTTGGCACATGGCTACAGAGCTGGAAACATGCCTAGTTAGCAAATGATGGGAGGCTTTAAAAGAGGAACTTCAAGGCCGGGTGTGGTGGCGCGTGCCTGTAATCCCAGCACTCGGGAGGCTGAGACAGGAAGATCCCTGTGAGTTTGAGACCAGCCGGGACTACATAGTAAGTCCCAGGTCAGCCTCAACTACATAGGGAGACCCTGTCTCAAAAAAAAAAAAAAAAAAAGAGGAAATTCATTCAAGACATTTAAAGGAAAGCTCGCCCAACACATTAACAGTTTTGGTAACAATTCAGGCTCAAACCCTGGTCCCATCTCTTTTAGCTGTGTGAACCTCCCTGTACTTCATCTTCCTCTTCTGTCTAGAAAGGATAATAATAGGCTTTGTTTCCTATGACTAAAAAGCCTAGAAAATTGCCTTCTATGTGATAAGTATTCAATGAGCTCTAGAATGGTATATGAAGCTCCAATCAATCCCTGGAGGCATTTCACATTCGGTATGTCCAAAACCGAGTTCACACACACACACACACACACACACACACTCTGCAGCTTCACTGAGGTCTGACTGATGTATTTCTAATGTGTACAATTTGATGAGTTTGAACCCATGCAAACACTCTGACGTCACTATCACACCAATATGTCCATCCAGGTAACGGATAGAGCCAACCCATCTCCAAGTTTCCCTGTGTCTCTGTGCTTTTATTTTTACCTTTTGTGTCTTTGGTAGGAATGTTTAACGTTAGATCTACCCTCTTAACAAATTTTCGGTCAAATTGTCAGTTATTGGCACACATTGCACGGCAGCTGTCTAGAATTTATGCACTGAGTCACTGAAACTCTAGGAGAGGGGGAAGTAGAAAGAATTAAAATGTGTTATGTACATGTACCAACTCCCCACAATGAATGTCATTATGTACCACAAACACGCACTAAAGTCATCAAAACTCTACACTCATTGAAAAGCAGCACCCCATTTTCACCACTCATAGCAACTATTTTATTCATGCTCCTATGGATAAAAGTGAATTTTTTTTCTGCCCTTGCTGTTTTATCTTTACCACATATTAGCTATTCAGACTAGTGAGTTTCATTCTGGCAAATTTGTACATGCATATAACATATTTTGAAAATCACCCCTATTACCTCCTCCTCCTTTCTTCTCTAGCCACACCAGCCTTTTAGCTCTTCCTTAAACCCAAGGATCATGGATACCTCATGGCCTGCTGCTATCACTATTCCCTCTTCCTAGAAAGTGCTTACCTGAGTTATCTGTACGATTGTCTTTGTCACTTCCTTCAGGTCTGCACCCTAAAGTCACCTCCACAGTATCTTCTCAGGAATCCCTTTCTAAACCTCATTTTTCACCTAATATTTCATATTCTTCTTCCTTGCTTTATTTTTCTCCTTTAATTTATTTAAAATTATTTAATTAATTAATTTAATCTATGTAATTTTTTCTTTTTTCAGTACTAAGCACTGAACTGAGGGCCTTTGCACTGAGATACATCTCCAGGACCCGTCCCCCTTTTTTCAGACAGGGTCTTGCTAAGTCACTAAGTTGCCCAGGCTGGGTTGGAACTTATGTTTTTTTATTCATTATCTGTATTCTGTTAGATATTAAATCCCATGAAAGCAGGTAATTTTGTCTGCTTGGCTCCATGATCTATATTCCCAGTGCTTAGAATAGTATCTGACACATAGCAGATGCTTAGTAAATATGTGTTGACTGAATGAATTAATTACCTGAGGACTCAGGGCTTTAAGCATCAAATATTCCTGCTAGCTGAAGGTCAATTAAAACTCAAGACCAATCATATCAAAATTAGAGTGTAAGTCGATCAGAATGTGTAATTTCAAACACTTCTTCAGATATTTGTTTATTCTGCAAAATGAAATGTGTTTATATTTTCGGTTTTGATTAAAAATATAAAATGTCCTTAGCTTGACCTCTTGTGATTGATCTACAAGCACAGGGTCAACAAAGCATGATTAGAGTACAAAATTGTGCTTCTATTCTTGATTCAGCTTATGAATCAGTTTCTTTTTTATTTCTCCTTCCTTTTTATGGCCAAATAGATACATCAGCCGGCAATGAATTATTGCTAAGATAAACGTCAAGTTTTATGGAACGAAAAGGTAAGTAACTACTCAGTAGATATGAAATATATCTTGAAGAAGGAAAAAAAATCCATTTTCCTGGATTAACAGTAATCCCAAAAGCAAGACCAGAAAACTGCAGTGAGACTGACTAGAAAATGGGAAGATTTATTTTCTCATATTTTTACTTCTAGCACTGTTTAAAAGGAAGAAAAAAAAAATCAGAAACCCAAGGAATAAAATTTTTATTCCCCAAGGAAAACTCCATCCAATCACTATAAGATAAACTGAACCTGGGATTTTTCAAAATGGTGGGTTAGTGGCAAAGTCATAAACAATCCAAAGAATTGTATTTTGTTGTCATTGTTGTAGTGCTGGAGATCAAATCCAGAGCCTTCTATATGCCGCAAGAATGTTCATCAACAGATGAATGGAGAAAGGAAATGTGGTATTTATACACAATGGACTTCTACTCTGCCAGCAAAAAAGATAAACTTGAGTCATTTGTAGGAAAATGGATGCATCTTTAGACCATAAGGTTAAGTGAAATAAATTCAGACACACAATTTAAAGTATCACATGGTTTCTCTTATACGAGAAACCCAAAGTATAAATAGAGAGCAAAACAGAAGATAAATAATAGAAAGTAGGGAGCTAAATCTTTTTCAAAGGGGAAGTGGATCGAGATACGGATTGAGGGGAGGAAAAGAAGATGAAAAAATGAATTAAGGTGTAATATGTACATGTACCAACTCCACACAAGGAATACAAACACTATGTACTGCAAACATGTACCAAGGAATGGGATCAAAGATGAATGGAGGGAGAAGCGAAGGGAAAGGGGATGAAAAAAAAAAGGAATTCAGATATATTATGTACATGTACCAATTCTCTACAAGGGATGCACACATTATGAACTAGAAATATGTACTAATAAAAAATAATAAAACAAAAAATTCTATCACTGAGCCATATCCACAGCCCAGAACTACATTTAGTAAAATGAAAATAACAAATCTAATTGGCCAGTTTGGGTTCTGTACAGAAAATACTGGTATTTTAACTATAAAGCAGCATTATGAAGACAGCTAGAAGCTTTGGACTTGAGCAGCCATAAGCTGAGTGACCGGATAAGTTAGTTCAGTTTCCTAATGTATACAGCATGCAACACAGTGCCTAGAGCTGTCATATAGATAAGCTAGATTGTGAAGACCTTTCATATAGTAAGGGGTCAGTAAAAAAGCAGTTCCTTCTCTGGGTTGTCCAAATTTGTCTGAAGTGAAAGAACAGTGTGGAGGGTATGCAGAATAGAGTTGTCACCACTGATCTGTTCCCAGAAAAATATTTCCCTGAAACATTCAGCTAATAGAGCAAGTACCTTAACTTGCCGACCTGTGAAACAAGTGGAAACACTGAATTCAAAGGTGGAGAAAATGCCAGGAAAGGAAAAAAAAAACAATGAAGGGCAGCATGTGGGACTCCTGTTCCTGCTCTTTGAACCACAGTGAGGAAGAAGCTGTGAGTGATTGATCATGAAACCATCCCCTGAGCCAGGTGCTTCCCCTCCTTACCCATGCTTGGCACAACAGACTGGAACGCCATTGCTCACTGTCTTGGGACAACACAAATCCAGGTTGCTCAGGACAGAGAGGGTGGAGGAATCTTTGCCTGTTTGTTTGTTTTTGTTTTTGTTTTTTTTCTCATTGAGTCTATTGATACATTTTAGGTATATAGTACAGTTATGTTCATTTTGGGGATCCTGTACCTTTACACGACAGGTCTTGGCTCTCATTTATTCCCCTCCCTTCATCCCCTCCTCCCCTCCCCATTTACAAATACTTTATTTCCATTTTCTCATATTTTTTTCTTTTCCCTTATTACCTTTCCCACAACTTTTTTAAACCCAATAATCTCATCTACCTATGCATTCATTCAACCTTGCATTCTCTCAGTCTCTCATCATGCTTTTTTTTTTTTTTTTTTTTTTTTTTTTTTTGGTACCTGGGATCAAGCTCAGGTCCTTGCACTTGCAAGTTGCAAGGCAGGCATTGGGAGCACTGAGCTAAATTCCCAGCCCTTCATAATGCATTTTTGAGCACTTACATGAATGTGGGACAAATAGAAGCATTTCAGATGATATAAAGATGAATGTTTTATAGTTCAGGAGAGCTGTAGAATTATTAGAAGTCACCCCCTAATCAAACATTCCATTTACATCTGTGTATGTCTGAGTAAGACTTTAAAGTATACTCATTAATATTTATTAAGACCTTAATATTTTCCAAGTCCTATCCTACATGATTACTTGGGTGATGTAAATTCGTTATTTGTTGTATAAGATAAACTATGTGATCATCTTCAATGAACAGATCATAGATCATAAAAAACGGGATTGGAAGAATTTAAGATCACACATAGCTCATAAATGGCAAAGCATCAATTTGAATCAAGTTTGTTAATAGGAAGTGAGAATCAGCATTGTCTTGATGGCTGCATTCCTTACTCAGAAATTTAAGTGAATAATGCCTTCTGTGCCTGTTCTCAGAAGCAATAAAAAAAAGGGCTGAAGTCGGAATAAACTGAAGTATTTCTATATGATTCAGAGTGCAAGCAAGAACTCACTAATAAAAATTAAAGATGGAGAGCTTAATCAAGATTCTAACTTGTGACAACTGTTCACAAAAT
The DNA here is from genome assembly GCF_012274545.1 of Fukomys damarensis. Lineage (NCBI taxonomy): Eukaryota > Metazoa > Chordata > Mammalia > Rodentia > Bathyergidae > Fukomys > Fukomys damarensis. The sequence goes on along the minus strand of NW_022900928.1, from coordinate 45,650,933 downwards.
TTTTCTAAGATTTGAAACATGATCTCATTGGGCCCTCTAGGAAAATCCTTTTACAGTTAATCAAAAGCTCCCCTCATTCTAGAGCCATGCCACTTGGGCAACATTTATACATCCAAATATGTGCTCCCGCCTATCCTACTTAGGGTTGTTGGGAAATGGAGTAGAAATTAGGAGTTTTATAAAATATGAATATTAAAGTTCTAAGACTACAAATGCAGAGGATCTATAATGAGGCCAAAGAGTCTCACAATGATATACAAAAAGAGCAGCGGACTAAGAGCAATTAGTCATTGCATTCCAATCCAAGCTATGTAATATTAGATACCACAATTAACTGCTCTAGCCTGTTTCTTTGTCTCCACAGGAAGAGATAATACTGCACCTACCTCCCAGTATTTCTGTAAGATGAAATAAATGCACACTGCTATTACTGGATATAAAGTTATTTTCTTCCAGTGTGCATGTTTATAAAATATGCGTTGGTTTCTGGTATGAATTGGCAAAGTACTTTGGAAGTAGATCACTGGTGCCTTAAGAAAATGTTCTTCCATTAAACAAAAAAGAGTTAAGAGGCTAAAAGGCACAAGGCACCATGCACTAAGTTGGATCCCATTCTCAGCCTTCAGGAGTCTTTGAATGGGAACCCTCCAGACCATCCCCATCTTGCCAGATAGACTTTTTCATCTTTCTTGACTTCTCTCCCTTCTTAAAGGGGACCACATTCCACATAAAATACAACTGCCCTGTGTCCTCTGTTTTTCTACTTTCCTCTAAATTTCTCATTTTGTTCTTCAACAAAAGGAATTTATATTCCTCCAGAGTGGGCAGAAAGCCTGTATCCAACATTAAAGGGCTGTTATGAAGAGAAATCTAAATCATTTGGGATGGTTCCAAAGGCCAAAGCGAGGACTGATGGGGTGGCCTTCAAGGTGGTCTTCAGCTTTGCATACTGAGTGTATTTACAGGAGGGGTAACTGGACAGTTACGGGGTCAGGCTTTTGAAACAGGAAGCTCCCACCAAGAAAACTCAAACAGAGAATATCAGTCCTGTAGCTTGTCTGATCCTCCTATTTTATTCAAAAGTAAATTGTTTTATTCAACACTTATTAGGCACCAGGAATACAAACAAGCAAGAGTAAGATACATTCCTCAGCCCTGAAGGCTCATACTAGGGAGATAGATAAGCAGGTAATTACAAAACAATTCAGTACACAAACAAAATCTACAGGAGCACTGAGGGTGGCGACCTAATTCAGGTTTGGAATTCTTTCTGGAGCAGGAGGCTCTCAACCACAGTCTTAAAGAATGGACTGAGAGGAGGAAGTGAAGATCCTGATGGGGTCAGTGTAGAAACAAAACTCAGGGAAAGGGAATCAGCAGAAGCAAGAAATAGACCTGGTAAGTGCAGCTTATGAAGGAACCTGAGGGAGCTCGATGCTGCTGGGACATAAATATGAGTGTGGAGCACAGTGAGAGACACGGCTGGAAGGGAGCCAGGAGCTGGGCCATGAAAGGCCTTGTAAACTGCACTGTGCAGCTTGAACTTTGGCCAACACCTTAAAGGTTTTAAGCACAAGCATGACTCAGGCACTATGATGTTCAATTTAGAAGTGTTTTTTCAAAGAGGATCATCAAACTAGCCTTGAGAGCGGCTGAACTGGGCTGTGTGAATGGGAGTGTCTGTGCAGCCCTCCCTGACTCACTGTTGGAGTCCAGCTTTGAGCTCCTTTGATCCTCTCCTCTTCCTCCTGTCTGCTGGGCCTGTGGCTAGGGTGAGGTGGGCACCAAGTGACTTTGCCATCATAAACTGCTTGGAAGCAGCAAAAAGTACACAGTGAGACCTGAGCATCTCTCTGTAGTAGGGACCTTGGCAAGCCCAAGCGGTGGGGAGGTCAGGTTTGCTGCAGTGCACTCTAGAACCTGCCTGTACTATTCTCCTTCTCTCCTTCCCTTCCTCCTAATATTCTTTGGCTCCTGGCTGACTTGATCTAAGGCTGGAGGTGAAGACAACACAGCATGTGGGGAGGGGGTCATCTACCTTGCAAAGAAAAGTATCCTGCACTTATCAATCCTGGTGACCATTGATTTCTGCATCAGGGTGTGCACTCCAGCCTCCAGTCTTTTCCAGAACTGCTGTACCTCTCACCTCTCAAGCTGTTATTTGGAGCTATTTCACTCTCCTGCCTCATCCTCTTTAATCTCCCAGACCCTTCCCTCATTACCCTGCCCAGGGTCTCCACTGCCTTCATGACTTAGTTCTCTTCACTTCTCTGATAAATCATGCTTCCGAGTCCTTCAGTAGCTACATAAATGGCTCGGATTCCCTAAGCCTTCCTTGATGACTCCTGACGCGATTCTCCCATCCATCATTCCCCTTTATTCTGAGCACCTGACTACAGTGAACTATACCCATTTGTGTTCATTCACTTGTTCCAACACTCCCCACAGACTGATCCCCAAATCTGCCAGCCTACCTCACTTGTTATTCTTGTGCTGCTTCCTCTGCTTGAAATTCACCCCACATCCGTTCCCTTCTGAACTCCACCTTACTCTTTCAGGCACAACACAAATGCCATCCTGACTCTAAGGCTTTCCACTATCACCTTAAAAACAGATTAAATCCAATAGCACTTTGTTTACCTCTATTAAATTGATAGTCTCCTGGGTGTGGTGGTTCACGCATGTAATTCCAGCTCTCTGGGAGACTGAGGCAGGACTACAAGTTGGAGTCCAGCCTGGACAACCTATATAGATATAGGGACAACCCTATATCTAAATAAAATTGAAAGAGTTGGGGATGTAGCTCATTATGAAGGCCCTGGGTTCAATCCACACTACAGCAAAAATAAAGAACAAACAAATAAGTAAAATTATGCCTTTTCTGTTTATGTTGCAGCAACAGCTAGAACCTATGTGTCAGGGAACTCTGAGAACTTCATATGTAGTAACTCATTTAAACCTCACAATCTCCCTAACTCATTATTTGCAAGTTAGCCTAGCCAAGTTTACAGCCAATCACGAGAGGACCTGGGATGTGATCCCAACATCACTGCTCCAACACAATGCTGTGCCACTTTTCTACCCAGCAAACTCCACCTGCCCACAAGGAAGCCCTTGAGTTCCACAGCTCCACTTAGTTGCATGTCTGGCATATAGCAGATGATTACTGAGTATGCTTTAAATTAACTGATATGTGTTTAGCAAGCATTCCTGTGACTTCCTTGTGTGTACACTGTCTCTTCCAGCTGTCCATGAGATCCTTAAGAAATAAAGACTAAGCCATCTATTTTCTTCCTAGGGTCTAATCGCAATGCATAATGAGGAGCTGGAAAACAGACAGAACTTCCAGCTTAAGGGGTGAAATTGGAGGGAAACTAATTTTAGATTAAAATGTTTTAAGTGTGTTAAGTCTGTTATCACATTCCTGATCTCATAGGTCCAGACATAAACAGGTAAAGTAGGTGGAGGCAGGTGGAAAGGGAAGGAAACTAGGAGCAAATTGCTGGAGATCTGGCTAAGGTCTCAGAACTATAAATATCTGAATGAGATTACAACACACAGGCTCCGAATGAAGCACTTTAAAGCAGCCTGCTGTTCACCACTGATGCTGCGGAGTAGCTGTGGCCATCGGAACCGAGGGCTGTTCCCATAGCAACCAAAGGAGCCAGGCTCCTTCTCCAGCAGCAGGAGTGGGAGGCTGGTGAGAGGTCAAAGGGGAGCAGGGCTGGGTGTTCTAGAGAGGAGGTAGAATGAGCAGAGTAAGCCAGGATGTGTTACGAGTAGGCCTGCAGGTTCCACAAGGTTTCTGGGGGCCTCTGGTTTGGCCTCTATCACCAGAGAGACACACATGATTCCTCAGTGGGCTGATAGTACTAATAATATACAAAGCCAGGAAGAATTGGCTTGTCCTTCCCGTTGGCAGAAGATAATGGCTGTTTCCCTATCATCTCCTTGCGTTTCTAAAAATCCATGCCTTTGCTGTATCGTTCTAACTCAGTATTCCTTCAGATCAAATGTTCTCACTGCTCTTTGAATAAGAAAAGGTACGCTTCTCTATAGAAGAGCAATAACTTTCCAGCCAAAAGACCCTCCCATTTTACCAGCTGGGAGGTCTTCCAAAACTCTTCATCCTCCTGAGCCTCGACCTTCTCTTCTAAAAAAAAATGAGCCTGAAAATGCCCATCCACCGCCAAATGAATGCCGCAGCAATAACACGCGCCCAGCCTAGGCTTTCAGCGGATCTGCATGATCTCCAGCGCCTCGATCTCACGTTCCTCACTCCTCAGGAAACCAATGAGACACTGCAGATGTCTGCGCCAAATTGTCTGGAAAGCCATCTCCCCTGGGGACCTCCCGCCCCTGCGGCGTAAGTGAAAGGTCCCAGACCGCAAAGCTCTTACTGTAGCTTGGAGCCAGACAAGCTGTAACTCCGGGGGCGCAGCAGGGCGAGCCCCGACTTTCCCCACCCAAGGAGCGGCAGG
>NW_022900928.1:45631742-45645908 GCF_012274545.1 Fukomys damarensis | reverse complement strand
AGGGGCGGAACCGACGGCGGGGGCGGGTCCCGGTCCCAAGGCCGCGCCCCTTCTTTACCTCCCTTCCTGAAGATGGCCGCGGAGGCCCAGCGCCTGCGCTCCGGGTGCACCCGAGCCTGGACGCGCTGTTCAGTTGCTGCCTGGTCTCATCAGCCCTCGGGGGCGCGCGCGAAGAGTGGAAGGTCTGATCCGACCTGACCCGAAGGGACGTCTGGATGCCGAAGCCACCGAATCTACCGCGGCGGGCTGCCTCCTCAAGGATGATGGGTGTGAAGGAGCGTCTCAGATGCTTGCGGAATTGTGGCTCTGGGAAGCGGCTGGACAGAGACCTCCCCCTCTGAAATCTCATAAAGACAAGTCTTCTCAGACCCTCACGTACTTAAGCTAAGAAATCCGGTTAAAGGAAGTTCCTAACATAGGCAGACAGTACAGCCCTGCTGTAGTTTACTTGGAGCAAGGGTGAGAAACCAACTGACACCAAAGAAGGAAGGAGACTATCCAGCAACTTTGGTTGATTGGTTGGTTGATTTGTTCCTTCTTTTATTTCTCTGAATGCCTATGTGCCAGCCGGAGTTAGGCGCTGGGTTACTACAGAAGTAAACAAGATCAGGGTTCCTGCGGTCATGAAGACAATAGCCTAGTGGAAAAGCTTGTCATTAGCCAAAGATGAATATTATTAGATGAATAATTAAAAACTGAGCATAATCTATGGGAACTTGATCCCTACACAGGTTTAGAATGTAATTTCCGAAAGTTTCCCTGAAAAAAGTGGCATTTGAGCCGAGACCTAGAGGATGACATTAACTAGGAAAGAGAACAGGAGCACGTAGTAAGGGGTCCTTTCTCAGAAGCAAACAGGAGATGTTGGAGTCCCTTAAGGAAGGGTGGTGTGGGAAAGGAGAGCAGTGGGAGACAGCTAGGAGACAGGGGTATAGTAGAACAAAGCCTACACACCTTTTTTTGACAAGGCCTACAATGAGAAAATAAGTTTTATTAAATAACTTTTATGCTTACCTTTGACACAGCAATCTTGTATTTCTGTCAGTCCACTTTTAAAAAAGTGAAATTGACCCACTAAAGGCTCATAAACTGTAGTTTGGAAAGAATATTATAAATCATGTTGAAGTTTTCAAATCTTTCGATGAGATTGGCACAAACACATTCGATTTCTCTGAGCAGAGACCGATGGATTGGAGCGGTCCAGAATGCTGGAAAAAAATTGGAATAATCCAAGTGAGAGGTGGGACTTTAGAGTAGGGTGGTGGTAATAGAGCCAGAACACCTACTCAGGGACAGGAGCCTTCTCTGACATCTTATCATTTAATCTTATTTCACCACTGTGTCACTTGGGATCTAAGGACCAGAGCATGTCAATGCCTGCCTGAGATGGCAACCGTCTGGGAGTTCTGAGCCAGACTTAAAGCAGGTCCCTCTGATTTCCAAGCCTAGCCTATCTTCTAATTCTAATTTGGAATATATGTTGGAGACTAGCTCACAAGAGAACACACTTTCGAATTTAGGAGCCAATTCCTTACAGGTTTCAGGCCAGAAAATATTGACTAGCCTTGGTCCCTGATATGAAATTTAAACATATCTTTTTTTTTTTTTTTTCTGGTGCTGAAGATGGAAACCAGAGGCACTCCATCACTGAGCTACGTTCTCAGCCGTTTTTATTTTCCCATATTTTAATTTTTGCAACAGGGCCTTGATAAGCTGCTCAGGCTAGCCTTAAACTTGAGATACTCCTGCTTAAGCCTCCCTAGTATCTAGGTTTACAGGCGTGTACTGCCATGCTTGGCCTACATTTATATCTTACTTTTTAAAACTTACCGCATACACATTTGGTACACAGAAGAGGCTAGACTTAGTATCCTGTTGATCTGGGTTATGACTCTGGTCACCTAATGTCTCAGTTAAGTCATCTCATCCTTGCAAGCCTGTTATGTCCTCTCATTGCAGTGATGTCTCTCCTGGGATACTGAAAGGATTATAGGCTTTATAGGATTTTTAAAATATTTATGTTATTTTATAAGAATATAGGTATTCCCCATTATCAATTCATGGTGTCACCCCTTCGTAACTTTGTAAGCACAATTGAACAACTGGGAATCAAACTCTCATCCATGCTCTTTGACAATGTATCTGTTATGGTACTTACGGTATTAATGATTTCTGTATTTTTTTCCCCACTAGATCATAGACTCTTAGGTTCAAGGTAGCATTTCCTTAATCTCTGGATCACAGTGGCTACAGGTGTCAAATATGATAGTTATATTGTATTCTGGCAAATGCAGAAAATACAAATTATTGGCCAGTAAAACTAAAGTATTTGTGGGACTTTTAGTCATTGTTTCTCAGTCCTTGCCCTCACTCTGATAAGCATAAGCGTCTGTGCCCCCACCTCCTGTGGCAGATTTGAGTTTCCTCCAGCCAGGTCAGTGGCTGACTGATATATGCACAGAACATTTGCACATTTCATGTCTGATTTTCCTGCTTTATTTCCTTTGATTCATACTGTAAGATAATAGAGATTAGTTTTGTGTGCTTATCTTCTAAAGGTAAATTTATAATTTTGAATTTGCTTTTGCAAACTACAAATGACCATACACCAGGATTCTAAAACAAACTACAGGATAGGAACACCTTGATCTCATTAAAATATTTGCTAACTGCTCATTTCAGGAAAAGACCATCTTTAACAGCATTTCCATGTGCAATGCACATATATCCCTCAATGAGTCATTGTTGTCTTTGACTTGGTTTCCTATAGTCCCTTTTTCCCCACTGACTCTCTTCTCACAGGGAAGGAAGTTTCAAACTAGATCCTCTTAGATTCTGCACTCAGACCCAGTCTATCTTAATGTCTGCTGATAGCCTTCAAAGCTTGGAGAAGTAAAGTAATGGCTGATGTGAAATAAAATGGTATTTAATGTGCATTTGTGTGGTTTAGTTGATTCTGTCCCAAGTTGCAAAACATGAACCTACCTAGACATTTCTTTGCCTACCCCATTCCTCTGATGATAACTGCACCTTATCATCACACTATAGACTTCAGCTCTCAGGCCTGGGTTTATCCCACCACCCCTCTAATGCACTCTTTAGCTGGATGGCTTTCTAATATAAATCTGATGACTTCATTCTACTTTCACATCCTCTAGCCACTTTCCCTTCACATCAAAGCCCGGCTCCCCAGCTAATCACAGGGCCACTGAAATCTTTTGCTCCCTTGTGGGTCTCATCTCTTACCACTCCTACCCAGGCCCCAATCCATAATAGGAATTTAACTTCTTCCCCTTCCACAAACATGCAATGCTTTCTCTTATTCTTGAGCCTATGATTTGAAAACTACCTCTGCTATGGCTTGTGACTAGATGCCCTCCCAAAACCTCATGCAGTCACAGGTGGGGCTTTTTCAGAGATGGCTAAATCTCGAGTGTGTGATTGATTCATGGTGCAATGCTAGGCTCAAGGGTGCTAGGATCAAGGGTGGGTGATTACTAAATCAGTCCACTGACTGGTTTGTCATCCCACTAATCCCTGGGTACAATAGAAAGGGCAGAAAGAAGCTTGTCTTGTCTCATTTGCGTTGCTACCTTCTGCCTGCCTTGAAGTATTTCTCCTCTACAGTGCCTGACTTCTATGCCACCCTGCCTTGGAGCCAATTGATTATGGACTGAAACCAATATAAACTGTGAGCTAAATAAGCCTTTCACCCTTTAATTTGGGGTGTCAAGTATTTTGTCTCAATAAGAGAAAAGTAACTAAGACAACCTCCCTTGGCCTGTATTTCCACCAGCCATCCCTATTCCCTTTCATTTAGCATTTTTGTTGTTGTTGTTGTTGTTGTTTTGTTTTGTTTTTTTACAATCTGGCTAATCCACAGATTCTCAAGTTTCCCTATCTTCCTCACCCCACACTCCCTCCTGCTCTACATGTGGTTAAGAGCCCCATCTAATTGTACCTATTAACCTCAGAATTTCACCGATATCATAATTGTTGCTTTTCCCCTTAGACCTGAACATTTTGCCTGCTAAAGAAGGCACACTCCAATATAGAAGGAGGAAAAAAGGGTTCTTCCTCTATGAGACTTCATTTGTGTTTTCATTGCTCTAATTCATTCATTCATTCATATCAGAATGTATTTTTAAACATCTGTCATGAGCCAGAAATTGTGCTAGATGCTGGCTCTTCAGAGAAGAAAGCTTATCCTGGCTTCTGGTCTCAGCACCTGTGCACAATCTGTCAGTGCCATGTAGGCAAGCAGAAAAGGAAACAAGCACAGTGATCCTCTGTAAGCTGCTCTGCCTCTTAACTCAGTCACTGGATGCCATTTTCTTTTCTACTGACTCTCTTCTCCCAGGGAGGAAGTGTCAAACTAGATCAGGGGCAGAGAAATGCAGAGGAGTCATCATGCACCATTCACTTCTGCAACCTTGACTTCATGCTGTACTTAGATCCATTCTGGGGCAAGATCAGCACAGATGTTGACATCACAAAATTTGAAGTGTGACCAGAAGGATAGGCAAGCAATTACAACATAACTGGGGAAATGCTCTGAGAGTAGAACTACGATATGTTAAGAGTGCAGAGAAGGAGTCCCAGCTTAGGAAGGACAATGGGAATGGCGGAAAATCATACCTAACTGTAAGATATGTTGAAACATGGCTTGCAAACTAAAGTAATACTTAATTTCTAGGCACCTGATGCTAAGTCTTTGGCTTTCTTCTCTACAGAGTCTTTGGCACTGTTAGTTTCTATCACAGTGACGAATACAGATACAAATAGTCAAGGAGTTTAAATTGGATCATGGTTTCAGAAGTTTCTGCCCATGGTTGGCTGGTCCCATCCTGTGGGCGTGAGGTGAGGCAAACCCACATGGCAAAATGTTATGGCGGAGGAAAGCTGCTCATCTCACTGAAGCCAGGAAGCAGAGAGAAAACGAGCTGGAGAAAAGATACGGCCTTTAACACCCAGGAACCCACTTCCTCCAACTGGACCCTACCTCCTCATAGTTCCTTCAGTACAAACTCATCGATGGATTAATCCACTGAGGAAGTTAGTGTCCTCATAATCCAGTCACTCTCTATGCTCTCTTGATCCAATCAAGTTGACAAGATTAATGTCACAAGCATTTGCAAAGAACTCACAAGCAATGAAGAAGTTAACTCAATTTGGCTTATTGGGAGAGGTGAAGAAACTTGAGAATTAGTTCTTAGTTGTTAGAGTTCCTGTTTTACTTTCCTAATAATTATCAAGCCCATGAGCATGTTTGGCTCACCATGGAATTGGGAAGCAGAAAGTGATTTACTGTGTCAAGAAAGTTGTTTATGTATCAGCCACAGAAGGTTGAGTTGTGTTTACCTGAAATTATGGGCAGAGCCATCTTCTAGCAAAGTTAGACTTTAGTTGATGGTTAAAGATAATATTGAGTTGTTTAATGGGTCTAGGGATTCTAATTTGCAAGATAAAAAAGTTTTGGGATCTGTTTCAAAACAATATGTTCCAGGTTAAAATAGTATAGATGGTGAATTTTGTCATACATTTTTATTACATTAAAAGTTTTTTAGGGCTGGGGATTTAGCTTAGTGGTGCCGCCACCTGCCTCGCAAGTGCAAGGTCCTGAGTTCGATCCCCAGTACCAAAAAAAAAAAAATGTTTAAAGATAAGGTTAGATAACTTCAGATCTTATAGAAAAAGCACATCTCGTGTATTAATACACTGCATTCTTTTCCCCGTTCACTCCCACAAGCCCACAGTAAGGCACCTGGCCCATAGATGACTAAGCACTGCTGAGAGGTTCAAATGAAACTTTAAAAAGTAGATAATATTAAACTCAGTTGAAATTTGGAAACCACTACAAATTTAGTTAGCGTATACTGTAGAAAAACTCTCAGGACTCCCTTTCACTGCGTTAGTGGATCCCCAAGGTACTCACTCATTCCTCTCATAGTGCAAAATGACATGGAGATTCTCATGCAGCAAGACGCCCTAAGTTTCTCTTCTCTAGTGGGCAAGCTGCCTGGCTGGGCCCTCCTGCCCGGTCCCTGTCATTGTCAGACAACACAGATGAAAGCAGCAGTCTGCTTGTAGACGACAGAGGCAGAAACCCTGAGGCTCTCCTTATCTAAATTAAGTAGAGGATCTCTCTCTTTTTTTGTTTTTTTTCAATGCTAACAGACTGTGGAAACTTTTTTTTTTTTTTTTTTTTTTTTGAGACAGGGTCTCACTGTGTAGTTGAGACTGACCTAGAACTCACTATGTAGCCCAGGCTGGTCTCAAACTCGCAGTGATCCTCCTGCCTCAGACTCTGGAGTGCTGGGATTACAGGCCTGAGCCACCACGCCCAACTTGTGGAAATTTATTTATTCATTCAGCAAATACTGAGTGAACCTCTGCAGAACAGGTTCAGTGCAATTTACTGTGGACGTAGAGACAATAAAACATGGTCTCAGCTGTCTCGGAATCCACAGTCTCAGCTTCCTACCAGGTATTTCTATTTTCAACACAATTTTAAACATTTCAAAAAAATCTATGTGCCTAGGTATCTACTTCATTGTAATTATTTATGAATTTAAAGCAATTGTTGTTTGCTTTTATCATTGGGGGAGGGAGGAGGAAAACATTCAGTCCTATCTCTAAGTCTGTCTGTGTCTTAGTCTGTAAAAGCACTAGGAATTGCAGGAGGACTCCTGAAGTGTAGAGACCAGGAGGCTTTGAATCTGAGCCCTGCCACTTACAAGCCTTTTAAACTCCCTAATCCTTGAACCTCTTATCTGTAAAATGGGAATAATAATACTTGGCTCATATAGTTGACATGAGAATTAAGTAAAATGACCAGTGGAAGGCACCTGACCCATAGTAAAATTCAATAAATTGCCAGTCCTTCTTTCTAGCTGTTATAAGTAGGTAACTTTGATTTAGGGGAAAACATGCAATTGTGAAAAATCTAGAAATTAGAAGCATTTTAGGGCTCTGGTTTTTATTTTCAGAAAGCTTTAATGTAATCTATAAACTGACTAGTTGCAGAATTCAAACTGATTTATTTGATCCTAGATATATCTTTCCTCTTTAAAGCACAGAACATTTCCACCGCAACCCTCTGAGACCAAAAGAGCCTCAGTCCATTGACTTTGGCTGAGTCTTGGGCAATTTTCCAATGCACTAATACTGGGATTGCTGAGTGAAGACGATGATCCTTGGGAACAAGATCTGTCTGCATGGGTCTAGGTGTAAGAAGCAACAGAGACAGATATTCTTTACCTTGCTGAGCAACATTAACTTCTACAAGGGTTCAGGTAAGTAAAATTTAGGGAGACATCTGCAAATGGGCAGATGTTAAACCCTTAAATTATCTTGCAGAAATGAGACTTCTGAAAGCAAGAGAAGGAAAAGTATCAGGGGTTTATGCTTAGAACGGAGGGGTTTATAATTTGTAACCACAAATTATAATCCTATTTGTATAAGGAGGCTTTATTGAGTAAAATGGAAAGGAGCAAAAACAACCTTGGCATTGGCCATGTTCGTTGAAGTATCTACTGATCCTCTAGTCTTGCAAATTGATTTTTCTGGGTCCTAATTTTGGCCAACAGTGCAGACAAGATAATTGTCATTTTTGGCTCACACCTAGATATTTCTGCTTGGTCCACATGAAGAAATCTCTTCTTTGTTCATATAATCCTTATTTTCTGTCCAAGAGCTCTCTCTGCCTACAATTCCAACGACATCTAGAGTTATGGACTCAATTCCTGAGTCTCACAAAGGCCTGTGCCCCTCGCCTTACCCAGTGCAATATTAGCCCTGTCCCTGGCAGCAGAGGCCTTTGCCAATGGATTATTAATCTGCTCCACATAGAACCCAGTACTCAACAATGAGGGCATCTGTTACAAATCTAATATTAGCAACAAACACAAGTCACATCATCTTGTATAAAGAGAATATTGAGGAAGAAACATTTGGTCACTTGCAGAGACATGGTAGTGTTAAACAAGGAGCTCTGTCTAATGCTGGGGCTCACTGTTACTCAGGGGAGGGGAAGCCATAGAGAAGAGACAAGGGAAGGAAAAGACTAAAGAGTATAAATCTTCTTTTCTTTCTTTCTTTCTTTCTTTCTTTCTTTCTTTCTTTCTTTCTTTCTTTCTTTCTGTTCTGCTCTGCCAGAAAGTATGAAATATTCAACTCATACAATGTCTGGCTCCAGATCAAGTGGATCAGTCCATTGTGACCCCAGAAGTACACACAAAGGACTTGGATGGGGGAAAGTCAGAACCAGCCGTAGTTGGCCCTGTGCACATGGAAGATGAGCATTTGGCAGAGTGTCTACAAACATAGAACAAGTTACCTGTTTTAGAAACCTTTGGGCACAAAACTCTGGATTCCAGGTATCTTCCAAGACATGCGCAGTGTTCTAAACATCCCAGTGAGGGTTCCATGAGCCTGTCTTGGAAGTTCATGGGTCAATTCTGGCCTCCAGAAACGTTCTATTTGGCCAGCAGGGCTTTTACAATTTTTGTGGGGGAGGAGGTTAGCTCTTTTTTTTTTTGTGGTACGAAAGATCAAACTGAGGACCTTGTGTTTGCAAGACAGGCAGTGAAAGCACTGAGCTAAATCCCCAGCCCTTTTTTGTTGTTGTTGTCGATTTTTTGTGACAGGGTCTCAGTATGTAGTCCAGGCTGGACTTGGACTCTAGCCCATGCCAGCCTTGAGCTCATGGCAATCCTCCTGGCTCAGTCTTCAGAGGGCTGGGATTACAGGAATGTGCCACCCCTCACCCCCCCAAGGTTTGTTTGTTTTTAAATTAGCTGCTAACATTGAAAAAATCTGAATACTTTCAATAAAATTTCAAGTTTCTGGCTTCTCTTGAAAATTCAGTAAATGCAGCCACATTGCACTCTGAGGTAATAACAACGTTCACTGCTTCCCTCTCCCATCCCCTGAGATTCTCTTTTTTTTTTGGTACCTAGGATTGAATTTGGGACCTTGTGCTTGCAAGGTAGGCAGCAGAACCACTGAGCTAAATCCCCATCCCATCCCCTGAGATTGTCCTGACAGCATCACTCACTTAGATAACATGCCTGAGCTAAGCCTGCTGAGGATTTGGATTTTTTCACCAGGGATCAATGAGTACTGGGGAAGACATCTCTGATTTGATTTTCTCCAACCAAACAGTCTCTGGATGCTGTGAACAGGGACAGCACTGGAGGAAGCAAGGAGTAGGAGCCTATTTCAAGAAAATTCGAACTTGTGTCACAAGAAAGCCAAACTGCATCAGCACAGTGACTTGAGCTAGAGAGATAAGAACACCCACCACAGCCTAGAGATGCTGTGAACTGCAACAAAGAAACAGAAATGTAAATCGCTTCTCAGCCTTTTGGCTAAGATCAAGTGTAGAAACAGAAATGTAAGCCAATAAACCTTGTCACGTGTCCTGTTGGCTGAAAGGAAGACTGGGGAATGACAGGGGGCGGGGATGGAGAGAAGAATGTGTTCTCCTTGTGTCCCTTTGTACTTCCACTTTTCTTTGAATCTGAAAGGAAGCAAAACAAATCAGAATTCTCACTGGCAGTTTCTTGAAGAAATGAAACTTCCATCCAGCCCTGTAGCCTAATTTATCGTAGGCTAAACACCAGATGGGTGCCTCTGAGCCCTGATTGGACATTAGTATCCCCCAGGCAGATTTTTAACTTCTGTACTCTGGTGAATTAAAACAGAATGGGAAAACAAGATAAGGGAATAAAGCAGAATGTGGAGGGGGGCAGACCCAGATATCAGTGTTTCAGCTATGATGCCAAAGGGAAGCCAAGGCCAAGAACCAATGCTACACCTGGCTCTAGCCCTTGCTAGAGCAGTGTTGCTTCACCGTTCCTGTGATTCACCTGGGGATATTATTTTTTGTTTTTTGTTGTTTTGTTTGTTTGTGGTATCAGGGATCAAACTTGGGACCTTGTGCTTGCGAAGCAGGCAGCAGAACCACTGAACCAAATCCCTGTCCAGGGATATGGTTTAAAGTGCAGATCCTGAGCGTTTCCAAAAAGCTTACAAGTGAGGCCCAGGCTATAGGACTCTAGCCCGTACTTTGAGTGACAAAGATCTAGGATCCTTTGCTTTCTCAATCTTTTTTCAAGTTCCTCAGTAGTGAAGACAGCAGGCCTGCCACCTCTAAGTCTGAAAAGAAAGTAACATCAATAATAAAATTAATTATAATATTACTATTGAAATAATAAGATTAGTAACTAATAATAAATCATCAATGCTAGACTTTGTTGTCCATTTCTTCTAACCAAACACTCTGTTGAAGTTATCATTTTTAAAAATGTTTGACATTCAGCGGTTCGGTGGCCTGCCTTGCAAGCGCAAGGACCTGAGTTCAATCCCCTGTACCAAAAAAAAAAAAAAATATATATATATATATATATTTTTTTTTTGTTAAATGTTTGACAAGAAGATGCAAAATAACCAGTTATATTAGTCAAAATTAATAAATGAAGATATTTTAGGTAAAATAAAGTACTAAAGATCCTACATGGTATTCATAAGCACAGTCAAGATGATGTAATCACAAGAAAGTAAGGTTATGACATTTGGTTCCTAATGTGTTTCTTTCAGGTAGGAGGAATTTATTCAGTTCTTTATTCAGATCTTTTATGTGTTAGTCACCTTTCTGTTGTTGTGACAAAATACCTGAGGAAAACAACTTAAAGGAGGAAAAGCTTATTCTGGCTCACTGTTTCAGAGATTTCAGTCCAGGATTAGCTGGTGCCGTTGCCTCAGGCCTGTAATGAGGCAGAATACCATGACAATGAGGAGTGGTAGAGGAAGGCTGCTTACCTCATGGCAGCCATGAAAAGGAGAGGAAGGAAAGCATCAGAGAGGAAGGGAATGGGGACAAAATATAATCCCTAGGTCACACCCCCAAGACCCAACTCTTCAAGTAGGTCCCACCTCCTAAATTTCCATCACTTCCCAATAATCCCATCAAATTGTGGACCCACAAGTGCATTAATCCACTGATGAAGTTTAAGACTTCATGATCCAATCACCCTCCAGAAGTCCATCAGCCGAAAACCAAGCTCCCAGAACTTGGTCTTTGAGGAACATCATAGATTCAAATCATAACACTTGATATTCACAGGGAATGGATCCTGAGATCTTTGCAAATCCCTAATTCTAGTGCTTTCCTAACTTCTTGCTTGGAGCCAGACAAGAACAGTTCCCGTGCATGGTGTCATCCTCCAAATCTATAGCATATTCAACTCTCATGCCTGATCTCTCACCTAGTAGCTGTTTTTCCAGACAATGACTGCCACAGATACCCTAGGAGCAAAATGCCTCTTTTCCTTCACACTTGCCTCATAGTCTTCTACATTATTCAAATGTGAGCCTCAGCAAAATTCCAAAGTATTGACTGTGTGCCACTGATTTGCAGTTGCTCAGATATAGCTGAAATGATTGTTAACTTAGTGAGTGCCAGGGATCTGCTGTGTCTGCTAGAGTCTAAGCTAGTACCCAGTGTGAGTCAGACACATGCCATATTTGCTGACATAGCAGCGAATGGAAAAACAGGTCCTGTTCTCTGGGATTTACACCTGGTTAGAGAGATCGCCATTTGCATGGCTGACTGAATTCAGGTGCCTGCAGAGGCTCCCACATTCTTCCACCTCCAGATAACCTAAAACATCAACTACTCCAAGCACTCAGTGGTGATCTAGAGGAGTTTCTATTAACAGATGAAGACATTTGTATCTGACCTGTCCTCTACCAGATCTTGCCTGGGCTCCCACTCTCACTCCTACATACCAGCCTCTTTGCTAATCTGTGAGCACATGCCTCAGGGCATTTATACTGGTGCCTCTGCCCTATAAATACTCCTAACTCTCCTGCTCCCATCTCCAAGAGGCCTTCCTCAACTACCCTATCAAAAATAGCAGCCCTGTCACTCAAATTCCTTACTCTGCTTTATCGTTTCTTCCTGGCACTTTTGATTACTTGGCGGATCAGTATGTGTCACTCTTTACAGTTAGACTAGAAGCTCTAAGAGAATTGAAACCAAACCTTCACTGTTGAGTCTCCACGTTCAAGAACAGTCCCTGGTGCAGAAAACATTTGAGTGGATGAATGGGCCTGAAATACAGACTCAATGTGAAAAATTTAAGCGTTGTCTCTGAGATATGGAACTGAGACAAAGACTTTAATGAGTGCAGAAAAAGATGTTCTCTGAGGTCCAAAGACCTGGACCTCAGACCTTGTTGGAGCAGAGGATCCTAAACTATTAAGATGTAAGGATTCTGGATGCCAGGATACTAGAGATGTGGTAAGAAAATGCAGAAACCCAGCAGCACAAACATTGCATTTTTGAGGAGTAGCACCTCCAATAATAACAGCCTTCCTCTAATGTCCCTCCCTCCATCCTACCCAAAGCTGTTTATCTCCATAACATTCACCACTAGCTGAGGACTAATGAGAAGATTATTGAGGCATCACCTTGCTGGTCACTGTGAGTAGCTTCAGCAGGTCACTGTAGCAGTGAGGATCAACAAAAGAATGTTCTGCATTCCAGGATGACAGGCGGGTAAGCAGAGCAAGACCCTTGAGTGAGGCTGCTGGAGGGATGAGCTGTTTTTCCGCCAGGGTTCTGTTCAACTCAGATTGGTTTTCTTCCCACTTATCTCTATGGCCAATTCCTAGCAACTGTTTGTGGGTTTCTATTCAAAGCAATGATAGATAACACAAACACTGAAAAAAAAACTGAATTCATATATAACCACAACCCAATGTAATAAATATTATGGTGAAGTTGTTGCTAAGTATCTAGAAATGACTTTAAATATACAAAAAAAAGTTGGCTTAATGGTTAACCTTTATGAATAATTCACTAAGGCCAGGTAGTCAGACAAAACCCACAACTGGAATTTTTTAATAAGTCCTCAAGACCTAAACACTAACCTGTAAAAGTGTACATTCAAGTACAGTTTCTAACTTGAAATAAGGATTAATGATAATGGCCAACAAATGGCTGACACTTATACAGCACAAAAAAAGTTTTTTTTTACTAATATGAACCTTTGTGCCAACTGTAGCACAGGTACTGTGTGGTGAGATCTCTTTGCCTAAATAAGGAAGTGGAGAGCCAGAGGAAAGAGCCGATTTTTAAAAAGATTGCTCAACAGGCCAGTGTAGGAGTTCTGAGGCAAGGTTGGTTCTTTTGGCTCTTGACTGCTTATAAAATCTTGACCCTACCCTGATAATATTGAAACAAGGCCAAACACCACAAGGAGTGGAATTTTCAAATAAGCATGTGTAACCTTTTATACAAACATGCAGGTAGGTCATGAGAAAAAAGAATAGTAAAATTAGCAAGTGGAAAATAACTTGGCTGTTTCTTATAAACTTAGTCATACTTTTATCACATAATTGAGCAGTTAAGTTCCTTGGTACCTAATCAAATAAATTGAAAGCTTTCAAAAATTTGTATATGAATGCTTTTATTCATAATTGCCAAAATTCGGAAACAACCAAGATATCCTTCCATATGTGAATGGGTAAAGTGTGTACACATACAATGGATTGTTACTCAGTAATAAATACAAATGAACTATGAGCCAAGACATGGAGTAAATTAATTTCTAAGTGGTCCAGGGATTTAGCTCAATGGTGCTGCCACCTGCCTCGAAAGTGCAAGGTCATGAGTTTGATCCTCAGTACCAAAAAAAAATGTAAGTGAAATAAACCAATCTGAAACGGTCACATACTGTGTGATTCCAACTATATAATAATATCCTGGAATAAGCAAAACTATAAAGTCAGCAAAAATCAACTGTTGCCAGCAGGTAGAGTGGGATGAGCAGGAGGAGAAAGAGGGTTTTTAGGCAGAGTAAAACTATTTTGTGTGGTACTCAAAGGATGGATACATATCATTACACCTGTGTTCAGACCCATAGAACATACAGCACCAAGACTGATCCTTAAAAAGAAACGTGGGCTTGAGTGATAACGATGGGTCAAGGTAAGTTATTAAGACTATAAGAAATGTACCACTCTGGTGGGGGACGTTAGTAATGAGGGACCTACGCACACATGGAGAAAGGGGCATATAGGACCTCTACCCTCTGCTCAAATGTGCTGTGAGCTACTCTTAGAAAAAAGTCTATTTTTTTTTTTTTTTTTTTTTTT
>NW_022900928.1:45622490-45631723 GCF_012274545.1 Fukomys damarensis | reverse complement strand
AACCCCCGGCAAAAAAAAATCTATTCTTAAAAAAAAAAAAAAATGTAAGCCAGTGTGGTTGTTGATGTGGGGAATAGCAGAACCAACCGTCACAGAAAGAAAGCGTAGGAGAGTATATCCTTGGCCTTGTGCTTGGCCTAGAGTGTATAGATGTTCAAAAGTAAGTTCTTTTACATATTCATTGAATATGTAGTATTTATATCACAAAATATCATCCTTAGAAATCTTACACCATAATTTTGGCTGATAAATCCATGATTTTTAATTTTTTTGCTAAAAATCACATGGCCAGGTGTAAAAGCCATTCTGCTGACTCTATGTCCAGTTTTCTTGTTTAACTGCTAGAAAGTTGAAAGCAGTGACTGAGGTAGGGGTTTGCTTCACTAAACAGCACATTTTAGGATCAGCTTTGCACACATGACTAAGAGAGGTTTAAGAAATAGGCTCGGTTTATGAAGAGAGGGAAAACATGAAGCCATATCAATAGCATCATCACTTATTTATGCTTCGCCATTTAAAGAAAACAAGAGGCCAGGGATTTAGCTCAGCGCTTTGGTGGCCTGCCTTGCAAGCACAAAGACCCGAGTTCAATCCCGGTACTAAAAAAAAGAAAACAAGAGATTGTGGGGAGAGGATGGGGAAGGAATAAACAGCAGATCTTTCTTACTATTCAGAGTAGTTGCCTTCCTGGTACTTGCTGAGATGAAGGATGTGAGGTCATTTCTAATAGATGAGTGGAGTCAGACTTTCCTGGGAGTCACCCTCTCTTTGATGAGGAGGAAGGAAACTCTCTGCCGCTCTGAGGCCATGCCAGGAAAGGTTGCCTCAAAACTAGAGACAGGTCTGCGATCACCCGGCGGCGTGCGCGCGAGCTCCCGGCCTGCGCGGGAGCTCCCGGCCTGCGCGACAACAGACCCAGGAAGGACCCAAGGACCCCAGAGGGGGTTTTTTTCAGCTGCCTGCCTACCTGCCTGTCTGCGATCACCCGGCGGCGTGCGCGTGAGCTCCCGGCCTGCGCGACAACAGACCCAGGAAGGAAGGTAGCCGCGCGGGCGCCCTTGAAACACCCACACGACCCCCCCCCCCGTTCTCAAAACTCCTGATCGGGCCAGTCCTTAGACCAACTCTGCAGAGGCATAGGTTCCCATGAAGGGTAGTTTTCTGAGCTCCGAACTTTGATCATCTTTAAAGAAAGGGCAGGGGAAACCTGTAATAGAACGGAGTGGAGTTCAACCCTGAGGGTAAGGAAACTAAAGTTAGGCTTTGTAGATTGTGTTCAGTCTCAGTCGTGAGGAACAGCCATTGGCTAGCTATAACCAGGGGATTGGGTTCCGCATATGACTGTGCATGTGGTATAATATGAGATCAGAGATAGCCTGAAAGAGGACCTTCAAATTCTTTTTCTTTCCCTCTCTCTTGTCTCTTTTTTCCTCTTTCCACCCTAAAATTTCTTTCTTTTTTCTGTCCTGTCTCTCCAACTCAGTCTCTTGCTCCACCATAGTGTCCCTCATCTCCCTTTTTATTCCAGTTCCTGAAGAACTCAGACTTCTTTTTTTATTTTTTGTTTTTAGGACGGGTTTCTCTTTATGTTCTTTTCTCCAGTCATTTTACCTCACTCATGGCTCTGTACCTTCAAGGGAAGGCAAGCGCCTGTTACTGTTAAGGGGATATATTCCTGTCCTTATTCCTGCACTCTCTCTATCCCCCCTGAACTTAATAGCTTTGTAAAGATAGTAAGGTAATTCTACAACCTCTGGATTCACTTCAAACCTGCTCTAATTCTTTCACTTATCTAATCCTCTTGTTCTAAGTCGAACCCCCCATCCTAAATGGTAAAGATGCCATATTGAAAAGAATATTCACTGCAAACATACTATGAGCTGCTTCTTGAAATTAATCTAATTCACATGAGTTAAAGGTGATACATTAATGACTACCATAAGTGGTCAGTTGGCAAGCTGTGCCTGATCCTATTGGGCTGCTGAATGTATCAATTGGGACAAAGAGTGGTGATTGATTTAAAGAGTTGTTTTCTCTGATATTATGAAAACGAGAATGTCTATGAGTCATTAGAAACTCAAAAGCTAAAACGCAACTATATTAGGAAGATTTAAGTAATACCCAGAAATTAAAGAAGGACAACCCAACAATAAAAATAAAAATGAGAAAACACTTAAGCAAGACACAAAAACAAATATCCAGTTCACCAATAGCAAATAGTAGGACAAATGAGGATGAAAAGTCTGATAGTGAACCAACAGGACTCCCTGGACCCATAGCACAGGAGGTAACAAAATTGATCAATCAGGCTCTAGAAAAATTCAAATCAGAAATAATTTCCCAGCTAGCCAGAGAGATGATGAGCAAAATAGAAGTCATGATTCGAGACTCTAGAGCAGAAACTGAGAAAAAAATAGATGAGCTCAAGACTGTGATAGAAGCCATGAAGACTCAGCATAAGAAAGACATGGAAACAATGAATGCCCAACAGAGGAAAGAAATGGAATCCATAAAACAGATTCAAACAGATATCCAGGAGATTAAAAACTCTATTGAAAGTGTACGAAACAGAATAAAAGATTGCGAAGATAGAATTTCAGATATAGAAGATAGGATAGCAGTCAGTGACCGTGAAAAAAGAGGTCTATTAAAAACAGTAAGGGATCATGAGAAATCAATCCAACAACTCCTAGACGATACAAAGAAAAATAACATAAGACTGATAGGAATTCATGAAAAAACAGGAGAAAACACAAATGATATAAAAAAGCTCTTCACAGAATTAATGACAGAAAACTTCCCAAACAGAAGGGAAGAATTAGACATACAGATAAGTGAGGCATATAGAACCCCAACTAGCCACGATCAAAAAAAATCTACACCTAGACATATAATAATCAAGATTCCAGAAATCCAACAGAAAAACAAAATACTACAAGCAGTAAGAGAAAAGAAACAAATCACATGCAAAGGGAAGCCCATTAGAATCACAGCAGACTTTTCAACACAAACCCTTAGGTCAAGGAGAGCCTGGAGTGAGGTATTCCAAGTCCTAAAAGAAAAGAATCTCCAACCTAGACTTTTGTATCCTGCAAAACTCTCTTTCAAAATAGATGGGGAAATAAAATACTTCCACGACAAAGAGCACCTGAGAAATTTCATGAACACCAAACCAGCACTGCAAGGAATTCTAAACAATATCCTAGAAAAGGACAACGAAATTCACAATAACATGAGGCCCAACAGACCAAATCAAATAGGCAAGGCAAGAAACTAAAAGGAGATGGGAGAAAAAGTAAAAAGAGTCAACAAATGGACAAAAACATGACAAGAATAAGTCAAAATATATCAGTTGTAACCATCAATGTTAATGGCCTCAATTCACCAATCAAGAGAAACAGATTGGCAGAATGGATTAAGAAGCAAAATCCAACAATATGTTGTATACAAGAAACACACCTAGTGCAAAAGGAAGTCCATAGACTGAAAGTGAAAGGATGGAAAACAATTCTCCATGCGTCAGGAGTCCAGAAAAAAGCAGGGGTAGCAATCTTATTCTCAGATAAAGTAAATTTCAAACCAAAACTCATTAAGAGAGACAAAGAAGGACACTACATCCTTGTAAAGGGAACAATTCAAGAGGAAGAGCTGACAATCATAAACATATATGCACCAAATATAAATGCCCCCAACTATATAAAACAAATATTAAGTAACATGAAAAACCAAATAAGCACTAATACAATTGTAGTGGGGGATTTAAATACCCCACTATCACAAATTGACAGATCTACTAGGCAGAAAATCAACAATGAAATAATAGAACTGAACCAAGCTTTGGAACACATGGACTTAATAGATGTTTATAGAGTATTCCACCCCCAAAAACCAGAATATACATTCTTTTCGGCTGCACATGGATCATTCTCCAAAATAGACCACATACTGGCTCACAAAACAGGTCTAAATAAATGCAAAAAAATTGAAGTCATCCCCTGTTTATTATCAGATCATAGTGCAATCAAACTAGACATCAATAGCACAAGAAACTATAGAAACTTCACAAGCACATGGAAACTGAACAACACTCTCCTAAACAATCAATGGATTACAGAGGAAATTAAAGAAGAAATTAGACAGTTTTTACAAATAAATGAGAATGCCAATACAACATACAGGAATCTTTGGGACACAATGAAAGCAGTTCTACGTGGAAAATTCATAACATTGAATGCCCACACTAGGAAAACAGAGCGGGCTCAAATAAACAACTTAACGATGAAACTTAGACTCCTAGAAAAACAAGAGCAAGAAAAACCCAAAGCTCGAACAAGAGAGGAAATTATAAAGATCCGAGCAGAAATCAATGCAATTGAAATTAAGAAAACGATACAAAAAATAAATGAAACAAAGAGCTGGTTTTTTGAAAGAATAAATAAAATTGACAAACCCTTAGCTAATCTTATCAAAAAAAGGAAAGAAAAGGCTCAGATCCATGCAATTAGGAATGAAAAAGGCGAAGTCACAACAGATCCGAAAGAAATCCAGAGGATCATGAACACCTACTTTGAGAACCTGTACTCTAATAAAATGGAAAACACAGAAGAAATGGACAGATTTCTAGATACTTATGAATTACCAAAGTTGAACGAAGAAGATAAAAACATTTTAAACACCCCAATCACAATCAGTGAAATTGAAAATGTAATTAAAAACTTACCAACAAAGAAAAGCCCAGGCCCTGATGGATTCACTGCTGAATTTTACAAGACATTTAGAGAAGAACTACTACCATTACTCTTCAAACTTTTCAATGAAATTGAAAGAGAAGCTATACTTCCAAATTCATTCCTGGAAGCAAGTATCACTCTGATTCCCAAACCAGAGAAAGATACAACCAAAAAGGAGAACTACAGACCAATCTCCTTAATGAATATAGATGCAAAAATCCTTAATAAGATACTAGCAAACAGAATACAGAGGATTATTAAGAAGATCATCCATCATGACCAAGTCGGATTTATTCCAGAGATGCAAGGGTGGTTCAACATACGAAAGTCAGTGAATGTAATACATTATATTAACAAAGTCAAGGACAAAAACCATATGATCCTCTCAATAGATGCAGAAAAAGCATTTGATAAAATTCAACACCCATTCATGATAAAAACCCTGCAAAAAATTGGAATAGATGGTCTATACCTCAATTTAATAAAGGCTATTTATGAAAAACCATCAGCCAACATCATATTGAATGGCCAAAAACTGAAAACCTTCATGTTAAAATCAGGAACAAGACAAGGATGCCCACTATCGCCACTTCTCTTCAATATAGTTCTGGAAACATTAGCCACAGCAATTAGACAAGAGAAAGAAATTAAAGCAATAAAGATAGGAAAGGAAGAAGTTAAACTATCATTATTTGCTGATGATATGATACTCTACATTGAAGATCCAAAAAACTCCACCAAAAAACTTCTAGACTTAATTGACAGATTCAGTAAAGTATCTGGATACAAGGTGAATACCCAAAAATCAATAGCCTTTCTATACACAAATAACAGACAGACAGAAAGAGAAATAAGGGAAAAAATTCCTTTTACAATAGCATCCAAAAAAATGAAGTATCTAGGAATCAATCTAACAAAAGAAACAAAAGATCTCTACACTGAAAACTACAGCACTCTGAAAAAAGAAATCGAAGAGGATATAAAAAAATGGAAAGATATCCCCTGCTCCTGGGTAGGAAGAATCAACATAGTGAAAATGGCCATACTACCGAAACTGCTATATACATTCAATGCAATGCCAATTGAAATTCCAACACTATATTTCACAGAACTAGAAAAAAGAATCCAAAAATTCATTTGGAACCACAAGAGACCTAGAATAGCAAAAGCCATTATAGGCAACAGTCACATGGCACCAGGTGTAACAATTCCCAATTTGAAACTATACTACAAAGCCACTGTGATAAAATCAGCATGGTACTGGCAAAGAAATAGGCCTGAGGATCAATGGAACAGACTGGAAGACACAAAAACAAATGCAGATGTACTCAGCTACCTCATCTTCGACAAAGGAGCTCACCATCCTCAGTGGAGGAAAGATAGCCTCTTTAATAAATGGTGTTGGAAAAACTGGATATCAACCTGTCACAGATTAAAATTAGACCCTTATCTTTCGCCATGCACTAAATTAAAATCCAAATGGATTAAAGATCTAAATATTAAAACAGAAACATTAAACTTGCTGGAAAGTAAGTTAGGCAGAACTCTGGAAGACATTGGTATAGGAAAAGACTTTATGAACAAATCCTCAGTAGCACGGGAACTAGCAGAAAGAATCAACAACTGGGATCTCATCTTACTAAAAAGCTTCTGTACTTCAAAAGAAACCATTAGCAGAACTAAGAGACAATCTACAATGTGGGAAAAAATTTTTACCAGCTGTACCTCAGACAAAGGACTATTATCAAGGATATATAAAGAACTCAAAACAATCAGTCCCCCCAAATATAAAGACCCGATCCAAAAATGGGCATCCGAAATGAACAGACATTTCTCATACAAAGAAGTGAAAGCAGCAAGAAAATATATGAAAAAATGTTCCACATCACTGGTCATTCGAGAGATGCAGATGAAAACAACACTGAGATTCCACCTCACCCCACAAAGAATGGCTGCTATCAAGAAATCACACAATAACAAATGTTGGCGGGGTTGTGGGGAGAAAGGAACCCTCCTCCATTGTTGGTGGGAGTGCAGACTAGTGCAACCACTATGGAAATCAATATGGAGATACCTCAAAGAGCTTGGACTGGAGGTTCCATTTGACCCAGCCATCCCTCTGTTGGGTATCTTTCCAAGAGAACTAAAAGAATCATATCACAGAGAAGTATGTGCACCCATGTTTATAGCGGCACAGTTTGTAATAGCTAAATCTTGGAAACAACCTATTTGCCCATCCGTTGGAAACTGGATAAAGAAGATGTGGTTTTTCTATAAAATGGAATATTACTCAGCCATAAAGAGCGAGAGAATAGATTCATTCATAGGAAAATGGATACATATTGAAGATATACTCCTAAGTGAAATAAATAAGTCCCACATGTGTAAATACCAAATAGTTTCCCTGGTGTGAATATTCTGCAACAATGCATAAGATTCTAATAAGATTACTGACATTTAGAAATGGGAGGAAAGGAGCTAAAGGTGTAGGGAAGGTGTGATACGTAGGGGAAGAACAAAAAGGGAAAAGAAAAAAATGTGAGAGAATGAAAAGATGAAAATAAAGTGTTTGTAGATGGGGAGGGGAGGAGGGGGTGAAGGGAGGGCAGAGGTAAGGGGAAAAAAATGAGAATCAAGACTTGCCATGTAAAGGTACATGATCCCAACAATGAATGTAACTGTACTTTATCCCTAAATGTACCAATAAACTCAATTAAAAAAAAAAAAAAAAACTAGAGACAATCCAGGGCGTGGATTTTGCCCAGTGATGTATTGGCGTAGTTCATAATGTTCACTACTTTGGATCAGGCCTCACAACCTCATGTTTGTTGATGAGAAGCTGCAATGCTGAGAAGGTAAAGAAACGCAGAATAATGGAGCAAAGTGGCAAGAGAAAAAAGTATAAAGCTACCTTCTTTAGGATGAGTTCGATCACAACATTTCCATGTTATGGCAGCTGATCTAAGACTGCAGTTTAGCAGTAAATCCTATCATAGTACCCTCTACAACAGGTACTTAAATGTTTTCAACTTTTTAGCTCAGATGTTGGCAAAGATCCACTTCACTTCGGTTACAACAAAGTTTTCTCCACCCTCTTGATCACCGACAAAACTGTTTCTCATGGGTAACAGCAAGCCTCAGGTCTTCAGAGATGTTAGCCCCTTATAGATATCTGTGAGGTAGGCATAACACTACCATTTTACAGATGAGGAACCCAAAACTCAGAGTAAAAAATTAATTTTTCTCAAGTTCCAGTGACCTGTAATGAGTGACTACTAGTATTTGAGCCTGGGTCTGCTTGATACAAACCTCAT
The DNA here is from genome assembly GCF_012274545.1 of Fukomys damarensis. NCBI lineage: Eukaryota > Metazoa > Chordata > Mammalia > Rodentia > Bathyergidae > Fukomys > Fukomys damarensis. Next base: position 45,623,679 of record NW_022900928.1, on the reverse strand, counting down.
CCTTTGCAGCACAACATTCAGCTCCTGAAGACACTGGACAGTTTGTACCAGATGAACCTATTGATCTGGACAGTGCTTGTTTCTTTACCTTAATATACAAAGAACAAAAACCTAGAAAGACACCAAAAATAAGTTACTCATCTGACTTCAGGGTTATTTTTCATGTCTTTGAGCTAGACATCTGGGATCTTTACTAACTTAGCATCCCATGGGACACTAGTTTATTTCACTGGTAATGTTCTGATGGGACCAGGAAAACAGAAAGTAGGAAATATTCTTACCCACTTGGTAACCCATGTGCGTTCCAGAAGATGAAAGAGAAATAACATTGAAATATAGGCTCTTGCTATCTCAATGAAGTTCCTTTGAGCCTGGTGATCTGGGCTATATAAAGTATCTTCTTCAAAATAAAAGATAAACCAATGAACATTAAAGCTTTGAATACTAAGAGGCACAAAATTTAATGGGCTTTTTTCCAATTTGAGGTGGCACATATCATTTATCAGGTGAACCACAGGCTGTTTTACATTGGGCCCAAAGAAAGAAAGGCTCTCCGCCAAGATTGTAGCAAAAGTAGCTTTGTCACTCATCCTTTAAAATCCAGCTGATTCAATTTTGTTCAGGGTATCTATGGCAGACAGGCTGCTCTGTAGCTGTGATTCTCATTGACTACACATTGACTATACCAACTACATTGGAACCACCCAATTCCATTACACTTGGAAACGTTTTCAAGAGTGCTGATACCTAGGTTCTGCTTCTCTAGATTCTGATTTAATTGGTTGAAAACCACCTACCTTCAGAGACTGGTGCTTGCCTAATTAGAGTGCACAGTTAGAATCCCCCAGAGGGTTTGTTAAGCAGATTATTGGATCCTGTCCCAGAATTTCTAATTCAGTGGGTCTGAGAGGTGAGGCCCTAACATTGACTTTTCTAATAAGTTCCGAGATGATACTAATTCTGGATGAAGGAAACCATGCTGTGAGCATCAATAGCTTTTTGTTGTTGTTTGTTTTCTAGATGGGGGTCTCACCAAAGCGTTACTATTTGGGGGTCTCTGGACAGACCACCATTACACTGAGTAGGAGCAAAATTAGTTTTTTTTTTGTCGGTGGCTTTAAGGGATTTAAATTGCCTTGAAAGCCTTAAACAGAAGCATATATGTATGTGTGTGTGTGTATATATATAT
>NW_022900928.1:45620607-45622434 GCF_012274545.1 Fukomys damarensis | reverse complement strand
TTAAGGATCAGGGATGAACTCAGGACCTTGCACTTGTGAGGCAGATGGTGGCACCCCTGAGCTAAATCCCCAGCCCATTATTTTTGTATATTTATGTTTTTATGGGAGGGGGGAAACAGCAACCATAGCCACTGGGGAAACAGCTATCAGTTTAAACAGTCACATCTCCAAAGGGGCAATGAATGAGGAGTGGGAGGTTTAGCAGGGCTTTTCAAGAACCCTTAGTTTAGTAAGCTTGTATTATAGTACTAACTATAGTTATAATAATCGTTTTTAGCAAGCATAGTTGTATAGTTAACCTATAATTGTCTATATTTACACTGGGAGACAATTTCTCTCTCTCTCTTTTTTTAAGGCTGTAATTGAAGAGACTTACTTTTTATCTTTAATTTTATTATTAAAATCTGTCTGTATGAACTTTTTTGTTGTTTGTTTTTTGAGACAGTGTCTCACTATGTAGTTGAGACTGACCTGGAACTCACTATGTAGCCCAGGCTGGTCTCAAACTCACAGTGATTCTCCTGCCTCAGCCTCCTGAGTGCTGGGATTACAGGCGTGCACCACCATGTATGAATGGTGCACCACCGGCTTGTATGAATGTTTTTATAGACAGATATTTTTTAGTATATAACAACTTGGAGGTTTTCAGTTTATAGTGGTTTGTATCATAGGGTTTAGAGCCCTCATTGTTATGAGTATCAAGCAAAGGACAAGCAAGTAGGCTTTAATAATAGTGTTATACTTTTTTATTATTGTCTTAAAACTCCTTAGAGCTGAGAATTATTTTTAAAAATTTTTTGACATTTTATCTTTTTTATATCTGGACTAACATATAGGCTAACTCTCATACTTTTTTTAGTGATTTTTTTTCATTGTTTTTGATTATTTATCTGGAGGCAATAATTGGTTTGATTAAACTTTACAATTCAGGACCTTGTGCTTATGAGGCAGGTGGCCACACAACTGAGCTAAATCCCAGCCCAAGACTAGTCTATTTTGATATATTGTATTTTGGATTTTTGTCTATTGTTTAGCAAGGAGGTTTAGTGTTTTTGTAGTTTTATTGGTTATAATTTTTAGCACAGGCTTTGTCCAAATTCTTTTGTTTAGCATGTAGATAGGGGTTTTGTATTTTTATATTTTATTTTTAGCCTATGTGGCTGGCCTATAGTATTGAATTATTTGGGGGGGACTATCTATTATCTCTTTAACTGTTTATGACTTTTTTAATGAGATGAAATGTATAAGGGGTATCTTAACCTCTTTTTGGCTCAGAGGCAGAAGGAAAAAAGAGATCTTCACAGTTTTTAAAATACAGGGTTTATTTTCTAATTATAGGGAAGTTGGACATATGTCTTGTTTTTGTATATTTAGTATAATTTTTTGAGGGTTGACTAGTGGGTGGAGGTAAACAGGTTTTTTATCTTGGGCTCAGATCAGGAAATTGAGCCAAGAAGTTAATTTTGTTTTTTGTTTTTATTATTTTGTGGGGGTTTAGCCTTATTATAGAACCTTTGTTTTAAGTAAGTTAGTTTTTAACTTGGGCCTGGAACTTGTGAACAGGCTTTGGGTAACCATAGGAATTTGCGGCAGAGGTTGGACATATATATATCAGGTTTTTTATCTTGGGCTCAGATCAGGAAATTGAGCCAAGAAGTTAATTTTGTTTTTTGTTTTTATTATTTTGTGGGGGTTTAGCCTTATTATAGAACCTTTGTTTTAAGTAAGTTAGTTTTTAACTTGGGCCTGGAACTTGTGAACAGGCTTTGGGTAACCATAGGAATTTGCGGCAGAGGTTGGACATATATATATATATATATATATATA
>NW_022900928.1:45598220-45620195 GCF_012274545.1 Fukomys damarensis | reverse complement strand
TATGTGTCTCAAGCTCACAAGGGGTCGGGGTTTTTGTTTCAAAGGAGATGTTGTCTGTCAGGTGGCCCATTTTATATAAGACCAGTAGAGGCAACCATTCACTGGTGGACTCTCATATAGATTTTATGGGGATTTTTTTAGACAGACATATACTTATTGTTGATTTTTTTTTAATATATGTCTCTGTATGATGTAAAAGGGAATTGGATTGTTCCACACCTGGGGGAAACATTCGATTAGCTTTAAAGGTGGAATTGATAGCTATATATATATATATAATATATATATATATATGTATATACAGGCATCAAAAAATAAAATCATTGGCTCTTTGGACCTTAATTTTGTGGTTTTGTTTATTGAGGGTTTTAATTTGTCTCTGGTGTAAGACACAGTCAGGATTTTAAACTTTCAAGTGGTTTTTATTTTGGGGTTAAAGCAAAGGGGTGGGGCACCATCTTTAGGCTTAGAGATTTTATATGTACTTAAATTATGGGTACATATGAGAGACTGGATAAAGAAGACATGGTTTTTTTATATATATAAAGTGGAGTACTACTCAGCCATAAAGAACAAGAAACTAGAAACATTTATAGCTAAATGAATGCACACTGAGGCCATACTCTTAAGTGAAATAAATAGGACACACGTGTAAATACTGAATAGTTTCTCTGCTGTGAGAAACTGAAAGTGTAAATTAGAATTAAAATGAATAATTGATAATGTGAAATAGGAAGAAAAGTTCCAAAGGGATAGGGGAAGTGGGAGGGGTAGGGGAATGAACAGAAGAGAAAGGAAAACATGGGAAAAGGAAAAAAATGGAAACAAAGTCTTTGTGAATAGGGTGGGGTGGAGGGGTTGAAGGGAGGGCAGGGGAATGGGGAAAAATAAGAACCAAGACCTGTCATGTAAAGGTACAAGTTCCCAATGATGAATGTAAATGTATTGTACACCTAAAGTGTACCAATAAAAGAATTTTAAGAATTGTTAAAAATCCAATTTGAAGGAAAATAAATAAATTATGGGCACATGTCAGGGAGCCACACTTAGAGAACCACTGATGGAGACTATGCCACGCTCCCAGGAGAGGATCACATTGAAGTGCATGACCAGGAGCACTGATAACATCTGGGATTTTTTAAACTCTCTCAGGGCCAATCCAAACTTCCTGAACTGAGTCTGCATTTTAACATGATTCCCGCATGATTCAAATGTGTATTGAAGTTTGAGGATCACAATTCTGGGGTCTGAAGCAAATCTATGCTGCACTGAGTGAACAATAATTCCCCTTTTGAGCAAATGGCAGTTCTCCCCTGGAAGCTTTTAACTTACTATTGGACACTGGAAGAAACCAGAAACACCACCATAGCATCGTAAGTGGCACACAGCCCGATTTTAAAGTGAACTAGGTGATAACTGGCTCACAGCATCACAAAGTCAGGGCTACCATCCCTCTACTATGAAGCAGAAATGAGATGAAAGTGACTGAACAGGTCAATTCTGTTTAGTTTAGTTTAGTTTAGTTTTGTTCTGTTCTGTTTTTAAGGCAGAAATAAATCTCATGACCAAGCCACTTACACCCTCTAGCATGCCTACTTTTGCCACACTACTGCCCTCCCTCTATCTTTACTTATTACCGTCCGGGAACTCTCTAGTGAGCAAGTGAAGAAAGGAAATGTCACGCTTAATTAAATATGGCTGTGATAATTGGTTACAACCATTAGAAGAGGACCATGATGGTATTATAGCCTAGTTAGTGTGTCTCTAAGCAAAATCTTTCAGGGTGCAGAACTTACAGTTTCTCTTCTTACCATCTACCTCTCTTGGAAGGGGAAATCCAAGAACACTCAAGGCAATCCTAATAAAGAAAGGGTGGAGGGAACCAGGCAGTGCTCTACATGTCGATAATTCCAGCACCTGGGGGGCTGAGGCAAGATCACAAGTTCCTGCCCAATCTGAGTAACTTAGTGACTTCGCAAGACCTTGACTCGAAATAGAATATAGAAAGGGCTGGGGAATGTAGCTCAGTGTGATGGCCCTGGCTCAATCCCCAACAATGAAAGAAAAAAATAAAATATGAGAAAGCTTGCTATACTACATATCAAGACTTACTGTACATAGTAAAACATCATGGTTTAGGTGCAGGTATAGACAAATAGACCAGTGGAAATGAATAGTGAATCCAAAAGTAAACTTACTCTGGTATAGAAACAAATATGAGATAGAAGTTCTGTGGATAGTGAAAGGAGTTTTCAATTGATAGTAGGAAATATGTTAGATTCTTAACCTCACACATGCATAAAAATTAACTCCAGTTGTGTTGAAACCCTAAATGGTGAAAAACAAACAAAAAAACCAATACTATAATGAGTATAGAACATAATATATAAAGCTATCTTTATTATCTTTGGATAGGAAAATTTATAAAAACTACAAAAATTTTTGATAAATTTAACTACATTAAAAAAACTCATCTGGCTCATTAAATAATTTTCAAAAGATATCATAAAGTAAATGAAAAGGAAAGTAAATTTGTAAGCCATAAAAACAAGCACGAAGACTCAAAGACATAAAGACCTACTTTTATCAAGGTAGACAATCTATTAGAAAAGTTGAAGAGATACTTCACATGGGAGAATATCCAAATATCTTAGAAACATAAAAAATTCTACTTGCTTGGGAATCGAGCATAGAAAATTTGAACCAAATGAAATACTACTATCTACCCATCAAATTTGCAAATCTTAAAAGTCTGACAATAGGGCTGGGGATTTAGCTCAGTGGTACCACCACCTGCCTTGAAACCCCTGTACAAAAACAAACAAAAAAGAGTCTGGTAATAGTTAAGTGTTGTAAGGGTGTAGGGAAATTAAAATTCATTGATTAATGAGAGTGCATATTGTCTTAGCTACTTTTTTCATTGCTGGACAACAATACCCAACTCCCAAAGTTAAAGAAGGAAAAATTTATTTGGCTCACATTTGGAGAGGTTTCAGTTCATAATTGGCCAGCTCCAAGGCAGGGTGGCTTGGCAGAGGGCATCACAGAGGAGAAACAGTTCATTGTGAGCAGAAGAGAGCAAAGGCAAGCAACGGACCTTAGCAGCTTTTTTTCTGTCCCTTTTATACTCTATCTAGGCTACCAGGATTAGTGTGGTGCCAAACCAATGAGTGGGATGATTTAGAAAACACACACCCTTAATCCCAGCATTGTACCCTGAATCAATCACACACTCTGAATCCAGCTATCTCTGAAAAAGCCCCACCGATGAGGCCTTGGGGGCCATCTAGACACAAGCCATAACATATGTTGATATTGCTGCTTTGAAAAAATAGCTGAAAATTATCTAGTAAAATCAAATGTATCATTGATCTATATAGCCTGGCAATGGCACTCCTAGGGTTGACACCCAAAATGCATACGTACATGTACCTCAAGATGAATGTTTAGGCATATTTATATTCATAGCTCCTTCATTCATAGTAGTACAAACTGGAAACAACAAAGATGTCCATCAGTAGAACAGTAGAAATGTCATTATTGATTTGTAAATAAATATTATACAGCCACAAAAATAAATGTCAGCCATATGTAATAATAAAGAGAACACTTAAAACAAAATTGAACAAAGAAACACACATAAATTTTCAAAACATAATTCCACTTGTATAAATCTCAAGAACCATTAACATTAGGCAATATTTTTAGAAATGCTCACGTACATGATAAAAACAGTAAAGGAAAATCAAACTAAAAAAGGATAAGAGAATTAGAAAGTCAATTGTACTTTATAATTGCAAGTGGAGGAATGGCGGGATGGAAATGTGCCCTTAGTAGAGGGCTAGGTTACTTAGAAATATTATAAGCAGTTAGACAGGGCTGGGTCCTCAAAACGTCAACTCAGAAGACAATTTTGGACAAAGGCACATTCATTGATTCAAGACTGATTGCACATTTATTAAACATCAATAAAGTTACAGAACATTCTGAACCAGAACTGGCTATGAGACTCAACTGTCCAAATGGTTGGTGGTGGCCTCGGAAGCAGGCTATGTCACAATTATAGGACTCTGAAGTACATGGGCCTCACTGGGGAAGCCAGGGTCAGTGATTCAGAGCCCATTGCAATTTTGGGATGAAGTAAAGAAACTGTCAGGTTCTCAGCATCAACCAATGTTGGTCCAAATGACTGTGGGGACTAAAGTCAGACATAGCAGGAAAGGTGTCCGGAGAGTAACATAGGAAACAACACTGTCCATAGCACTTAGACCATGGTAAGGGTCATAGGCACTGCATACCTGAAGAGCAGGTAGCTGATGATGTAGAGGCCCATGTCCTCCATGTGTCACACATCTGCCACCCAGAGACCCCCTGCTGCAGAGGAGTGGCTGAGACCGGGTCACTGATGTTGTCCTAGGACTCTCTGGCTCTCCATCCCTTGGGAGGAATGACCTTGGCTAGGCCAGCTGTGTGTGCACCCTGGGATTCCACGTAGACCATGTATTTGCTGAAATCTACAAACTCCTCCATGGTTGGCCTGAAGGTCATGATTGTGGAATGTGGGTTCTGGGAACCAGCATATTCAGGCTTGGTAGATGCAGTATGACGACCTCAACATTTTAGGTGTATTCTACACTCCTGAGAATGCTTGGGATGATTTCTTTCTTCTCCTTTCTTTCTTCATCTTTTTGCTGCCCAAGTCAAGCCCTGCAGCTCAGTGTCGTCCTCCATGGGGGAGTCCCTATCTTGGCTGCCGCTTCTGATGCTCAGGCTTACATGAGCTCTTAATCTCACTACACCAAAAGGTTACTTTAAGAGGGAATAAACCTGTGCCAAGGATTTAGCTCAGTGGTACCACCGCTGCATTGTAAGCGCAAGAACCTGAGTTCAATGCCCAGTACCAAAATTAAAAAAAAAAAAAGGAATAAACGCTAAACCCAAAGAAAATACATATATGAGGATAAATGTTTTCCATCTTGTATAAGTTCGAACTGAGAGGACTTGCCCCACTGTGTGTCATCCAATGAGAAAAAACTTCTTCACTTACCTTAGCAAATATCTAAATGAGGCTGGCATACAATCTGACCTTGCCATGGGGGGAATTTCAAATATTTTGCATGTATTTCAGAGGCTTTCAGAGCTTTCAAAAAGTGGTATAAAAATGTTTCAGAAAAGATTGGGTACATTCTGGGTGGTATGGATGTTAAAAATGTTTCAATAAGCCAAAGCCATGTGAAATTTTTTAGATGACTTAACTGTCCTTCTCCCACCCCAAGTTATTACCCCACCATCCGTGACATTTTGGTTGTTGTTTTCACATTTTTTCAGTTCTTGTCCACTTGACATCAGTCTATAATTCATTTGGTCAGATTAAACTGCTCATGGGTTTATGTTTCCCTGAATTATTTTTTTCATTCACAGTACTGATGTATTCCCTAAATGTTTCTATGGTGGAAATTAGTGAAAATATTCTCAGACTTAAAGAAATACACCTATCCCAAAACTTACTTATGTCAGAGGATCGAAATATTAAGTAATAAAATGCAGATTTGGGCTATTTTTGTATGCCTCAATCTACAAAGGACATCAGTTTGCTCTTTGAGGGAATTTGTCAACTCATTTTTCTGAATTTTCACAGCTGATGCTGTGACTATCAAACTGATGTGGCTATTTCCCCAAAACCTCAGTAATACTTTAACATAAAGCATAACTGTGTGATTTGGGGGGAAATCTTAAAAACTGCATGTACTAAATACATCTTAAGGAAATTTTATTAGTGGCATTTATATAGTATGTTCAGTTGCCAGTTCCTTTATCCATAATCCCTCCTTGTACGGAACACCTTACAACAGTATTCCCTTCAATGTACACTGCTCTTAAACTATACTTTTAGCTGTTTAATTCAGTGATGCCCCTTCAATGAATCTTACGTGCTTACCAATAGCAATAGGAATAGAGGCTACATCACAGTGTGAAGTAAAACAAGCCTCTTGCTGTTTAGCTATTATGGTTTTAAGATTGTTAGGGCACCTAACAAAAACAGGCTCATTTTTCTAAGCTGTTCAAGAACTGCACAACTACTTTTAGGGACAGTGGGTCCACCTGCACTAAGAATTATTTGGTCTTCACTCTTATCAGGCATACCTTGAAAAATACCTAAGTACCTGGTCTGAAGCTCCTGCAGTTCCTCAAGGAGGTGTGAAAGTGGGGAGGAGAAAACTTTAACTAAAATGTGCGGTGGACAAAGTGAATGATCACTTTTTATGTAGACATCAGCAGCTTTTTGTAAATATTGTTAAAGCATTTGCCTTATAAATTGTTAACCTTCAAAAATATAATTGCTGCTAAAAACAGAGTCCTTGGACTTAAGCAAAATTTGTGCTGTGTTGAAAATAGATATTGTGCCATAAATGCAGCTGAACCAAATATAAAAATTAGTTTAAAAATTAATGCTGGCAGAGGAATGAGCAAAGTAGAAACACTTCAAATAGTGATGTTTTATTTTAAATTACATCATGTAGTAAAAAACAGTCATCTAACATATTTTGTATTTTTTTCTTTTACAGGTTATATATTAGGGGAAATTTTTTAAACTGAAATGTTTTGAATACCATGAATTGACTCATTCTACCAATCAAGAAATTTAAGATTTTTTTCCTTGATAATGTCTGAGATTTCTTTAAACATATAGTTAGGACAGCAGAAAAACTAGTCCAGCTTTGGACATAAGTCTGCTTCCATAATAAATGATACCACAGAACTTGGGGGCGGGCTTTTTTATTTTTCCAGTACGGGGGGTCAAACTCAGGACTTTGCACTTGCCAGGCAGGAACAGGGCCACTGAGCCACACCCCCGGCCCTGTGATATTCGTTTTTTGTTTGTTTGTTTTTTGAGACAGGGTCTCACGATGTAGTTGAGACTGACCTGGAACTCACTATGTAGCCTAGACTGGTCTTGAACTCACAGTGATCCTCCTGTCTCAGCCCCCCCAGTGCTGGGATTAAATGCGTGCGCCACCATGCCCAGCCCTGTGATATTCTTAAAGGTAATAATCCATTAATTCATTTTATAAAGTGTTGAAATATCTATTTGACATGTAAATCATGTACAACATTCATGTCAGCCATCTCTTAAAACTTAACCTATAAGTATTGGCGTGTGATTTTCTTGAGTCACAAAGGTTAGGAAAAAGTAGAGCCCCCCGGGTCATAATTTTCTTCAACGCCATTCAGCAAAGCAACTGTCTAGTCTTTGCAAGTAGCAAAAATTCATATATGCATTAGAATAGTTTTGACACTAAAATTTTACATGAGAGTCTTCACTATTCTGGAACCTGGTCTCCTAAAATTAGAGGAAAAGCCCTACAGAAAATTCTTTCACTTAGTAAAAGAAAAATCCAGCATCTTCAAGCTAAATAGTTGAACCTATAATAAAAAATACAGTCTAATATCTCAAAACTCAAAAGTGTGCAGTAAATTGATACTGACATCTAAGCTTACTTTGAAGGCATGGAACAAAATTTGGCATCTAAATTTTTTCAGTTCCACATGCCACCTAAATGAAAACTAAAAAATAAGTACTCATCGTAAATTGACTTGCAGGCAAAACAGAAATCATCCTGTGTGTCACTGGTTTTTAAGAGATGACATTTTTCTAACCAAGCATATGTCATCCAATTTTTCTGTCTATGACACAATTGTATAAAGCAGTAAAACTGAAGAGAAAAAAGAATTGTTAAACACACTGAATTCAGGTAATTTATAAAAGGTGCTTGACTTCTTTTACATTTGGAAAAAAAATAAAAATAGAAACAAAAGAATTAAAAGCACAGAAAATGATGGAAATATCTGACATATTTAATACATTCCAATGTAATAATGACATTTAAAAAGTAAAACGTAAGATAAAAGCTGGGGCGGGGGGGAGGTACAAATGCCTTGGGCTGGATCTCAGCACAGCTCAAAAGAAAAAGTAAAGTCCGGGGTAGTATTTTATCATACATAAAAGAGACAATGAGTTTGTATCCAAAAATATCTATAGATCAATTTTTTCAAAATACCAACTCAAAGAAGTGAGCAAAACTTAGAAAAGGCAACTCACAAAAGGGGAAATCTGAAGAGCCAACAAATGCGAAGAGATGTGGAAAATTACTTCCATGGGGGAAATACAATGAGATGCTATTTTTTACTAATTTAGATTAGGGAAACTTAAAAGGCCTGACAAAATAAAAACAGAGAAAACAGAATTTTCCTACAGCACCAATGCAGAGAGATTAGAGACATCTTGCTGTCACTAGAAAAGTTAACCATAGATACTGCCCAACAATTTTATTTCTGTGTGCAAACCTGTTCAGTGATATATTCTTTAAGGTAATAAAATTGTGGAAGTAATCTGCTTGTCCCAAGGAATGGCTATAATGAAAAATTACTCAGATCTTCAGTAGTACTCTATCAGTCACAAGCAATGGATTTATAGTTCTTGATAATTTATGGTTCGGTAAATACCTAGGAATAGAATTATTATGGAAAGATGTTTGCTTAACTTTATAAGACACTGATAAGCAGTTTTTAAAGGGTTTTTATGACATTTGTATTCCCACAAGCACCCTATATGAGAATCAAAGGCTCTAAACATGGTACTGTTCTGCTGAGAGCCACAATGTGGATGCAGTAAACCAAGGTGTACAGCAAAGGTGTTTTTTTATCATGCCAAGAGCAAGATAAACTGTTTCTGTTCTTTTAACTTCTGGTGTTCAAGGGGACATGTTTTCACCAAGGGTTACATCAATAATTCATAAACTGGAAGCTGAGATTATCACCTATCTCCTTATAACCCTGAACAACCATGCAAAGAAGATTTTTGATATCAGTGGGGTAACCTATCTTCACTTTCTCAAGGAAAGGATGCCACGCCACACCACGGAGACTTACAGTAGCAGGTTGCAGGTTGGATTCCCGAGAAGCAGACAGAGTTCAGCACCCAGAGTATTTATATTTATAAATGGCTTTGCAGTCTACATCTTGGGAAAAAGAGAGAAAGGAAGCAGATTTGAGTAGAGGGAAAAGTTGAACTGGATTCAGAATCCAACAGTCTCAGCCAATCCTGCAGGGAGTTCTGGACTTGAAATGACCTTTCAGAGTGTTCCCCAGATGAGCAGAGAGCCCAGCTTTTCTGCCTTAGTGTTGAACAGTCACTAGATTCTGACCAAAATGGGAGGAGGCCTCGGGTGAGGCAGCTTTCTACAACTGAAAGTGTTCACAGCTGAAGGCTGACCTCTGACTGCAGGGCTGGAGCAATAAGGCTTTCCCTAAAGAATGAAAAGTGTCAAGGTCTCAGTCACTTAGCACACAACAGTTTATTCCTTGCTCATGCAAGCTACTATGGGTCTAGCATCTCTGTAGGGCTGTTCCCTCCAAAGTGAATTCAATGTGCTGCTGTCTTATGTTTCCACCATCTCCATATAAACTTAATCTCCCAGTCAGCCAGGCATCTACTCTCATCCTCTTGGTGCTTGAAAGACTATCAAAATATACAAATAATATCATGTCTACCATGTTTTAAACTTCTAATGCCTTGTTCCTCTGAAGTGAAAGCAATTCAAGTGCTTGACCTGAGATTCCAGGCCCACATAGTAGGCCCCGTTTCTCGCTTCCTCTCTATCTCCCAAACACAGTCAAGCCACCTTTGAATTCTTGAAAAACAGAATCCCCAAGTCCATGTTGGATTTTTGCACTTGCCCCTCCCTGTGAGTGGTAAGAATACTGTAAACATTCTATATTGCCATGTTTATCCCAGACTCAAAAACAGTCTCAGTCTATACTGCAGGGAACTCTGCCAATTGGGGCTTAAAAAAGTCTCCTGCTGTGTGACAGCTTCCCTGGTCTGGGGTCACAAACCTGCATCTGAGAGAATGTCTTAGGAAGGAATAAAGAAAGGCAATGATACTTGATGCCTCCATATCTCTCTTTACACCTCTGTGGTACAATATCCTCCTTACTGAAGCCAGGAAACAAGAGCTCAGCATGGGAAATCAGAGGTGACGCTTGCACTCATGCTCAGGACACATCTGTCTAGATTTTCCTGGCGAGGGCTCCCCCCAGCTGGAGACAGTCAGGATATCAGGGGATTGAGAGCAGATCTGGGAAGAAGGAAGCCAGCTAGGAGCAACCTTCACTGCCCTCCCTGGCTCAATCTTAAAGAAACAGCAGGGCCCTCTGGTGTCCACCCAACTCCCTGAAAAGGTCTCCTGTGTGCTTTAAGAGTGTGTGCGGAGTTTGGGGAAAGCCCTGCACTGTCTTCTCTGTACCACATGTAGCAGCTTCCCATAGAGCCAAACGGTGCCCAGAGACCAACAGTAGGAATGAATCATGAAATATATCTATATCCAATCCCTACTTAGGAGGGGAAAGTGAAAATGCTGTTTCAAAGCCTTAAGCACTCATGATAAACGAATATGGAGAGAAACTAGAATCCTAAACAGAGAAGCTAAGAAGAAACAGGAAGGACTCAGGAATTTCTTTGAATATTTATTTCAGTGTGCACAGGGCTGTGAAGGTGGCAAAGAACTATTGCTTCCATTAGTTTCTGAGTTCATAGGGAATTCCACAATCACTTTACTACATTTTAAATTTAGTTTTAATTTTATTATGATTTTCAAAATTATGAAACAATTTACATTAAAATTAATACAGTGCAGTTATGAAGTTGAAAATACATCAAGGCAGATGCAAAGGAAGACAAATGAGGTTCAATGGAGAATATGCAACCTAAACTACAAACTGATTTAAAAGGTCTTGAGCAAGGACTTGCAAAAATATTTTTACACCAGTACTGCTACAGCACTATGCACAATACCCACAATTATTCTCAACAGTCAAAGATGAGAAGAACCCAAATGTCCACCAACAGATGAGTAGATAAAGAAAACATGGTATTTACCAAGAATGCAGTCTTACTTAGCCTTTAAAAGCAAGGAAATCCTGACATGCTACAGTGTGAACCGTGGCACATTATGCTAAGGGAAACAAACCAAAACACCCCGGTGTATAGTTCTACTTGTTTAAGGCACACAACCATCAAATTCATAAACAACTAAAATAGAATAATGGACACCAGCAGTTGGGACAGAGAAAAAGAGGGAGTCACTGTTTAACGCATAGGGTTCCACTTTGTCATAATTAAAAGCTTTGGCAGACGGATTAGGACAGTTCTATAATGCACTATCATTAAAGCCACTAGATTATATACTTAAAACTGTTACAAAAATAAATGTTGTTGTATATACTTTACCACAATTAAAATATTTAAAAATTAAATGAACATAAGTTGTTCTATATTCACGGCTATACGTCCATTGTGAAATTTCACACTTAGTGCTATAAGTCGTCGTCTATAGATTTGGTCTCCTTTGGCTCGTCTGATAAGATTCATAACTCCTACTTGCTTTTCCACGGTAGGGTTTTGCCCATTCTTTACTGTTTTGACCTTTCTGAAACACTGTGCGTTAGATACATCTCTTTTATATGAAGCTGATTTTAATTAGATATTTTAAGGATTTTATCTCTTTGATTTACAGGTACAAATTAGGAATAATATTTTTGATTGTTTTATTGTTGACAGGGCTAGGGATTGAGTCCAGGCTCTACTACTGAGCTGAATCCTCAGCCAACAATAAACGGGTAAAATATCCCTAAGGCCAGAACTGCAGCCAGATTCAGTCTGTCATAAATCTAGCTCCTCCATAAGCAGTGGCTGCTGGGGGCCTGAGAGGTAGGGCATGTTGCCATCGAAGGACTGGAAAGGCTCAGTGGAGGGCAGAATTAGTGACTTAGTAAGTTCATCCAGAGCCTCAGCATCAATCAGTGTTGGCCCAAAGGATTGTGGGAGCTGAACCCACAGCACTACTGGGGAAGTGTTCCAAGGGGGACAAAGTAAATAAGAGTTGTCTGTGGCACCTGGACCACAGGAGGAACCACAGGCACATCCCTATTCAGCAAGGGGCTGAGCTCCTGGATGTTACCCCCACCTCCTTTGGCAGCCTATGGGGTGGGAGGTTCCACTTCAGAGTTCACTGGGATCCTTGCTTGTCATGAAAGGAGAAAGCCTCAAACATCCTGAGAAATGTATCAGACTTCACTGGGGACAGGTGGAGGCCACTACTGTTTTATAGCTGACACCTTTCCAAGTTTCTTGGATATGTTAGTTAGCTTTGTTACCATAATAAAATACCTGAAGAAATCTATTTTATATTTTTTTAAAAAGACGTTTCTTTTGGGTCAGTTTTGGAGACTGGAAGTCTGGATAGCAAGAAGAAATCTCCTGTGAGAGCACCTATTTCCTTATCGCATCATGGCAGGGGTTTGCACATGCGCAAGTGTGTGTGGTCACTCTCCCACTCTTTATAACACACCTTGGATTCAGTTATAGGGATGATACCATAGGGAGTTAATCTAAGCTGGTCATTTCCCGAAGGATCTATCTACACATACAATAGTTACATTAAATTTCCACACTCTTACTACCTTTATCCTGAGACTTTAAGGGGAAATTTGCTGCATCATTTCATGGGAACAAACTACACTAACAGTGTAGTGCTAACAGTGGTATCAGAGACACAGCCACAATTACAACGTGTTTGATAGTCACGGGAGCAGAGGACTAAGAGCACGCTTTGGTAGTGAGCATGCCACAAGATTCAAAGGTGCA
This sequence comes from Fukomys damarensis, assembly GCF_012274545.1. Lineage (NCBI taxonomy): Eukaryota > Metazoa > Chordata > Mammalia > Rodentia > Bathyergidae > Fukomys > Fukomys damarensis. The sequence continues at coordinate 45,607,489 of NW_022900928.1, read as the reverse complement.
GTTTGTGTAGCATTAGACCTCAGGGAACTGAGTCAGTGGCAAAGGGTTCCTCGAAACATCTTCTCAATCCAGGATCTTAGAGGAATAAGAATGGTCCATCCTTACAACGTCAGCCAGGTTCACAGGGGAAATGCTGTTGCCAGCAATGCGCCCTGAGGACCTTCCCAAAGGCATATCAACTTTAGGAGCAGTAACTGGGAAGACTAAAGGAAGATTGGTTGTAACGTCATCCAGGGACAGCAAGCACGAACCAGGGTGCATAGGATTGTGGGGATCTAGTGGGGGTCCCAAGAATTGCAGATCAGGGGCACAACAACAGCCAGAAGTCCTCCCAGAAAACTGAGGCCCAGGGCTCACAGGCCCAGGCTCCTCCATCAAAGCTCCACACTCAGGCAAGGGCTGATTCACTGAACCCAGAGCTGGATGTCCTGTGCCCATCACAGGGAGCTTCTGGGTCTGAGCCAGCCGTGTTGAACCCTGAGCCTTTGATACCCTAGGAGGACCTCTACTTGGTCTGCCTGCTGAGAATTGGAAATCCGGGTTGACCAGACTTGGAGTAGAGGACTGGATCTGGGTCTGCCTTTGGTAGCTACGGATGACTGCATCCTGGTGCTGGACAGAAGCCCTTTGGGAGGAGGAGAGGAGCCTGTGCACAGTAGGCATGGGAGTACAGCGCCTGAACCCACTGACTGTGTCCAGAGATTCACTGAGACGCCTGGATCCCTTACCACGGAGGCGCCTCGTGCCAGGGGAAGATTTGCACTGAAAGCGAACTTTGATCTTGGTGTTCACCTGGTGTCTAGCATCCACCAGGGGTTCTCGGTGTTCCACTACCAGCTGGTCTTGACCCCGTTTCCACAGCTCAAATCCTTCAGGTTGCAGAATGCGCACAAAAGCATCCATGGAAAAGCTGACCCTCGCCTCCCCACAGCTGCACTGAGATGCCACTTTTCCATAATTGATCCACCTCGGGGTGGCAAAATTGATGGCCTCTGCACAGTTGAAGCCATGGTTGAAGCCAGCGTGGTAGCCATAGGGAAACGTCACCATGAACTCCCCAGCCTCCTGAGTCACACAGCTGAAGGGGATCCCATTGTCCTTGAGCACTGTGGGTGAGATGAGAGCCACCTTGTGCCTCAGGAAAGCCCCACAGCTCCGGGAGCTGCCTGGGAAAAGCTCCCTGGCCAGGAGTTCCAGGCGCTGGCTATGCTCTGGGGGCACCGCATACCAAGTTTTGGGCTCCCCAAAGTGCAGGTAATTGATGCTGTAGAGGTCCATGTCCTCCGTGTGCCACGCAAACGTGGTCTTCCACATACCAAAGTACAGGTAGGGTGTGTTGACTCCCTCGATGACAACTCCACATTCCTGCTCCAACAGATCCAGAATGGTTCCCAGGCGCCTGAGGTTCCACTGCTTTGTGTTTTCATCAAACAAGGAGCCACTGACGTCAGCACCGTAAATGGGTGAACCATAGAGGCGATTCTTCCAATATTTTCTCTCCAAATCTTTAAAACTCTCGTGTAGAGGAGTCTGGTGCTTTTCACTGTCGGCCAGGTGGTGGTACTCGCCCACTGTCATGGCTTTCTTCCTTTTATGGTGTTGCATAAACACACCTGCCTTCCCAGAGACCACCTGCTGCAGAGGAGTGGCTATGACCAGGTCACTGATGCTGTCATAGGACTCTCTGGCTCTCCACCCCTTGGGAGGAATGACCTTGGCTAGGCCAGCTCTGTGTGCACCCTGGGATTCCATGTAAGTAACGTATTTGCTGAAATCTGCAAACTCCTCTGTGGTTGGCCGGAAGGTCATGACTGTGGAAAGGGGGTTCTGGGAAACAGAATGCTCAGGCTTCATCCCTGTGATATTATCAGCCCTAGGCACAGGCCACAAGTTCATAGGTGGGTCTAGACAGCTAGCTATGTTAGAAAGTAAATTCTTTCTTTTTTTCTTTCCACTTTTTTTTTTCTCTCCTTCTTTAAATGCTTTGGTTTACTTTGGAGGCAGGAACTCAGACTTGATCTTTTGATTGAGGGAAATGATATTTCCCACAGAGGTGATTCCCCAGCAGTACTCTTACATTGTTTACAGTAAGTCTGAAAATAAGTGAGACAAAAAAGAAATAAAATGTTTAACTCAGAAACTGGAGAAATTCACAGCAGTGACAATTTAAGCACTAAAAGGAAACATATGCAGCAGAAACTTTAATACCTTACACTACTAGGGAAAGAAAAAATGAACCTTTGAAAAAATCATCAGAAGTGAGAAACTGGCCATGGGAGGGATGCCAGGGAATCCCAAGGAGCAGGGTGATGAGGAGGAGAAGGTGGAGGGACCTGAACAGGACACACAGGGAGGGAGACCTCAGCCCTCTGGAAGTTGATAGAACATTTATTTTCCTCAAGAGATGAAAACTAAGGCCATAAACCATGCTTAAATAAATATAAATGAATTGAAATGATCTCTTGGATGCTGTCATATCATAGCAGAATGAATATGGAAATCAACAGTGAAAGAAACCACAGCAAGTATGGGAAAATATAGAAATTGCATATTATTGGATAATCAATGGATCAAAGAAAAATCAAGGAAGAAATTTAAAGATTCTCAGAATAAAAATACAATGGAAGCACAACATACCCAGACCTGTGGGAAACCACAACAGCAGTTCTCAGAAACAAGTGCATGCACATATTCACTCAGATGTCATTTGTTTGTTTGTTTTGGTTTATTTGGTACCGGGGATCAAACTCGGGTCCTTGTACTTGTGAGGCAGGCTCTGGAACCACTGAGCTGAAATCCTCAGCCCTGTATGCACATATTCAAAAGTGGACTAATAATGTAATGATGCATATCAAGATTCTAGGAAACCAGAACATTCCAAATCTGAAACAAGTAGAAGCAAAAGCATTGTAAAGGTTAGAGCAGAAAATAATGAAATTGTGGCTAAAAGATAATGCAAAAGATCAATGCATCAAAGAGTACATTCTTCCAAAGGATAAACAAGATTGATAAATACTTCATTAAACTTGCCAAAAAAAGGAAAAAAACTATGTCAATGTAAATTAGAAAATCAAAAGGAATCGGGGCATGGTTGTGCACTCCCGTGATCCCAGCATTCAGTGGAAACTACATAAAGAGACTGTCTAGCTGGGCGTGGTGGCGCACACCTCTAATCCCAGCACTCAGGAGGCTGAGGCAGGAGGATCACTGTGAGTTCAAGACATAGTGAGTTCCAGGTCAGTCTCAACTACATAGTGAGACCCTGTCTCAAAAAAAAAAAAAAAAAAAAAAAAAAACAAAACAACAACAAAAAAACAACAAAGAGAGAGAGAGACTGCCCCCCCTAAAAAAAAAGAAAGAAAGAAAAAGAAAAAGAAAGAGGTGAAATAACAATGAATCCACCAAAACCTAGAGGATTGCAAGAAACTACTTCAAAAGCATTATTCCATTAAACTGGAGAACCAAGAAGAGATGAATAAAAGTTCTAGATATATATGAATTGCGAAAACTGAATCAAGAGACAGAAAATCCTCAAATAGACCAATGCAAGCAATAAAATAGAAGCAATCATAAAAACCCAACCAGTGAAGAAAAGCCCAGGACTTGGATTCATCACTGAATTCTACAAGAATTTCAAAAAAGCTCTAATGCCAACACTCTTCAAATTCTTGTATGAAATTGGAAGGGAAGGAATACTGCCAAATTCATTCCAGGAACCTACCATTATTCTAAGGACAAACCAGATAAGGATTTAACAGAAAAAGCAAACGACAGGTTCATCTCCTTTATAAACATAGATGCAAAAATCCTTAAATTACTGGCAATCAGAATATAGCACATCTTTAAAAAGATCACACTTCTGACCAAGGTGGCTTAATCCCAGGCATCCAAGGAGGGTTCAACAGGGATTAATCAACAAACATGAATCATCACTTAAGTAGAAGCAAGGACAAACTCACATGATCATATCAATACATAAAACAAAACAAAAATGGACAAATTCCAATATGCATGCAAGGTAGAAACCCTGACAAAATAGGCATAGGAGGATCTTATCTCAAATTTGCAAAAGGAAAGGGGACCAAGAGATGGAGGGAGAGGAGCGAGAAGAGAGAGGAAGGGAAAGGGATAAAAAAATAGAAAAAGATATGCTATGCGCAGGTTACCAAGCTGGTAAACACCATCTATGACAAAAACACCAACAAAATCATAATAAATGGGGGAAACTGAAAGCATCTGCCCTAAAATCAAGAGCAACACAGGGATGTCCAACTTCACTACTCCTGTTTGACAGAGGACTTCAAATAGAGATAGGGATCATTCGCCAGTGGGAAAGAGAACAAGAGATGGAGAAAGACAGAATTAATATTTCTTACGGAGTTATATACCAATGCTCCTGATGAATGGCATCATGATATCCTTCAATCACATACTAGTGGAAATGAAAAACAGTGCTAGGAACTTTAGGCACAGCAACCAGGCAAGAGAAAAAAGTAAAGAGATACATATAGGAAAGGAAGAAGTTGAAATATCCTAAGATACTGATGCAATGATCCTTTACATAGAAGATTCAAAGATGTGTAGGCGTAATAAACTCAGAAAAGTAGCAGGATACAAAATCAGAAAAAGAAAATCAGCCAAGTGTGGCGGGACATATCTGTAACCCCAGCACTCAGTAGGCTGAGGCAGACAGATGCACTCAGGACTAAATCAGGAAAGCAATCTCATTGAAAGTAGCTTCAAAACATATATACACACACAAACATACCAAAGTATATGCCCAGGAAATAATATGCCCAAAGGAGAGAGATACCTCTTGTCTTAGTTACTTTTCTCCTTGATGAGACAAAATGCCTGACACCCAAAGTAAAGGAGGAAAGGTTGATTTGGCTCACATGTTATAGGCTTTTCAGTCCGGAATCAGCTGACTCCACGATAGGGTGGCATGGCAGAGAGGCATCGAAGAGGAGAAACACTCCATGCCAAAATGGGGCAGGCAGAAGTTATCCAGCAGTGAAGTAGCAAGCAAGTCCTGCAACCCTCTTCATGCCCCTTTTATACTACCCAGGCAATCCTCCCTTAAAACATTATCCACCCTTCATTCCAGCACTACACACTTAATCCCAGAAGCAACCGGGTGTGGTAAAACACACCTATAATCCCAGTTCTTTGGTGGCTGAGGCAGGAGGATTGCCAAGAGTTTGAGGCCTGCATGGGGTACATAGTGAGTTCCAGGCCAGCCTGAACTACAAGGTGAGAACCAAGGGGAGAAACACACACAAAAAAAAAAAAAAAAAATCCCAGCATCCCACACTTTAGATCCAGCCACCTATGACCATACGAGAATCTGTGGGGTAACTGGATGTGAGCCACAACACCTCTGTAACAAAAGTTGTACTACTCTGAAAAAAGAGATTGAAGGTGATATTAGGAAATGGAGCACATGCCTGTAATCCCGGCACTTGGATGCCAAGGCAGGACGATCACTGTGAGTCCCCATTGGCTGCATAGTGACTTGAACCACACAGTGAGACCCTGCCTCAAAAAAAAAAAAAAAAAAAAAAAAAAAAAAAAAAAAAAAAAAAAAAAAAAAAGAAAGAAAGAAAGAAAGAAAGAAAGAAAGAAAGAAAGAAAGAAAAGAGAAAGAAAAAAAAAAGGAAATCGAAAGGTTTGACTTGTTCCTGGAGAACCAGAACCACCATTATCACAATGGCCATGTTGCCAAAAATGATAAACAGACGTAGTGCAATTTCAATCAAAATACCAACAGAATTTTTGAAAGAACTAGGAAAAATAATCCTATTTTCTTCTTTGACATTTGGACAGAATCCCACTATGTGGTTTATGCTAACCTCAAACTCACCACAATCCTCCTGCCTCAGCCTCCTAAGTACTGGGATTAAAGATATGCCGGCTTGGGCTAAAATTTATACCCAATTTGAAGAGACCCATCATACAAAAAGCAAACCACAAGAGAGCAGCAGAAGGCATCTCAATCTGGATATTAAGTTATATTACAAATCTAAAGGGGTTGTGGTTAAAAACAAACACACATTGTCATATAAAACAAAATGAGGATGTAGAAACAATTCCCAGGTTCTTGGAACCATCTGATATTTGGTGAAGGGGCCAAAAACATATGCTGGAGAAAAGATAGCCTCTTTTATAAGCAGTGCTTAAAAATCTGGTTATTCACTGGGCATGGCATATAATCCCAGCCAGCACTTCCCAGGCCGAGGCAGGAGGATTGTGGTGAGTTCAAAGCCACTCTGGGATACATAGTGAGTTCAAGGCCAGCCTGAATTAATAGCCAGACCCTATCTCAAAAAAACAAACAAACAAGCAAAGCCAAAAATGTGGTCATTCACAAGCAGAAAAATGAATCTGCATCCACATCTCTCACCTGCCCTAAGTTCAAATTAAACAGAGTGAAAGAACTAGTGACAAAAACAGAAACACTTAGCCTGCTGGAAGATAAAAACCAGTAACACTCTGGAAGACATAAACATATGCAAAGATTCTCTAAATAGGAGGGTCTTCTGAACCCAGAATTACCACCAGCGATGAACAAATGGGATAAGTGTGTTGGCAGCAAAAGGGAGCATTCAGACAAGGATTGAGGGCAATGTATCATTCACTGTAAGGAATTTTTTATTTAGACTTCCATAAAACATCCATAGTATTTTTCAGTCAAGTCCCATGTATGTTCCAAAGCAGGAGTTATGTGAGACTTGAGTGAAAAATTACCAAAGGAGAAAAGATGAAATATGCATCCCAATGTATTATTGTCATGATACTTTATCACACAAAATGTTCAGTATCCTCCAAAACAAACTAATACTGTAAAACATAACAAAGCCCATTGAGGAGGCTGAGGCAGGAGAATTGAATTCTAGGCCAGCCTGAGCTACACAGTCAGACCTCATTTCAATAAACAAAAATCATCACCGTGTGGCCTGTAATGGCGCCCACCTCTAATGCCAGCATTTGGGATCTGAGACAAGAGGGTTGACTCTGGCCTAGGCTACATAGTGAGGTCAAAGACAGCCTCTACTACATATGAAGACTGTCTCAAAGAAAACGTATCTGCATTCTGTAAACCAGTTAAACAATCAGTTATGACATAGAATAGCAAAAGAATTTTTCAGTTGTGTGTGTTTGTGTGTGTGTATGTGTGTGTGTACGTGCACATATGGGCACGTCTGTGTGCTGTGGGTTGAAGCAAAGGTTTCTGAAAAGCATATGCTTTACCAATCAGAACACCACTAGCTCTATTTCAAATCTTTTAATATGAGAAGTTCAGGTTCCAATGAAGAAAACTAAAAATGACATACATTTCAAATGTGATCAGTAAATGCATAAGGAAAATGATTTTCCAACTAGGAGGTGCTTTCCAATACAAATGTCATAATTTTTAATGGTTTTATTCCTAAAGGAAAAGCAAAACAGAAAAGGAGGCTTGCTGTCTGGTGCTCTGAAATCTTGATTCTGAATGATGGTATGTACCAAAGCATTGGCAGAATTATTTCCTTTTAGGAGTTGGCATAAAACATGCCTTACTCAAAGTCAGGCCATATATATCTGTTATGACTTGTGTCTGAATGTCCTCCTAAATCCTCTTACAGTCATAGGTGGGCCTTTTTCAGAGGTGGCCGAATCTTTACTGTGTGACACTTGGACTGATTCAGGGTGCAGTTCCACGACTGGTTGCACTAGGATTAATGGTGTGAGTGGTCTGGATAAGCTATAAGGGAAAGTAAGCTTTGTGGTCATCCCTTGCTTGCCATTTTTTTGCTACCTTCTGCCTACCATGAAGTGTTTCTGCTCTGTGATGCCTGCCTGCCATGCCACCCTGGGTTGGAGCCAGACAATTGTGGACTGAAACTTCTACAAAGTGTGAGCTAAATAAACCTTTCCTCCTTTAACTTTGGGTGTCGAGTATTTTGTCTCAGCAAGAAAATAAGTAACTAAGCAGTATCTATCAGTGTGATTCTTCTTGAATCCATCTATCAGATATGTTCTATTTCTATATGGTTCTGCCGCCTGCCTCACAAGCGCAAGGTCCTCAGTTGGATCCCTAGTACCAAATAAATAAATAAATAAAAATAGAAAACTCTATTGTAAACTATTGAAAAAAAAAACACAATGCATAAATTCGTTGTTGTTTATTTGAGCAATTAACAAAAAAACAAAAATGATTGACAAAGCCAGAAGCCCTTAGAACCCAAACAAGCATAGACAAGTGGTCAAGAAAATGATTTCACAGCATTCATAGGCAAACTGAAGCAAATTAATACAGAGACATATTAACTGATTACTGCATAACTGTTTAATTGCTTACAAGGACTCCAAAAATTAATTGCAGCTCAGCTAGTACAATTAAATTGTACATCAGTTAGGTCAGTTGGGCCCTAGTGCGGGAGGCTTGTCCACACCACTAGCCTGCAAATTTAATTCAACAGAACTATTATTTCCCTCATGCCACGAGTCCCAGTGAGTCAGGGTATGTTATTTTTTTAATGTACTTAGGATCTTGTGGCTAAAACTGAATTCAACATTTTTGCATCAGTTTTCATGAATATTTTGTCCTCGCTTTTACCTTACTTCTCTTGGGAGCACTCTGGAAGGGGTATTCTGAGCCCCCACTATCTATGAGGATGGCCTGGTTCTCTCTGCAGGTGGCCACCTTCCGCCTGGTGGAAATCGAGGGACCATCCACATCTGCCTGGTTTTGGTCTTCCTTTGTTGGCTCAAATCCCTCAGGTTGCAGAATGCGCACAAAAGCATCCATGGAAAAGCTGACCCTCGCCTCCCCACAGCTGCACTGAGATGCCACTTTTCCATAATCGATCCACCTCGGGGTGGCAAAATTGATGGCTTCTGCACAGTTGAAGCCATGGTTGAAGCCAGCATGGTAGCCATAAGGAAACGTCACCATGAACTCCCCAGCCTCCTGAGTCACACAGCTGAAGGGGATCCCATTGTCCTTGAGCACTGTGGGTGAGATGAGAGCCACCTTGTGCCTCAGGAAAGCCCCACAGCTCCGGGAGCTGCCTGGGAAAAGCTCCCTGGCCAGGAGCTCCAGGCGCTGGCCATGCTCTGGGGGCACCGCATACCAAGTTTTGGGCTCCCCAAAGTGCAGGTAGTTGATGCTGTAGAGGTCCATGTCCTCCGTGTGCCACGCAAACGTGGTCTTCCACATGCCAAAGTACAGGTAGGGTGTGTTGACTCCCTCGATGACAACTCCACATTCCTGCTCCAACAGATCC
>NW_022900928.1:45592138-45597949 GCF_012274545.1 Fukomys damarensis | reverse complement strand
CATGGGCCTCGGGGTCTCCACCCCTTGGGAGGAATGACCTTGGCTAGGCCAGCTCTGTGTGCACCCTGGGACTCCATGTAAGTAACGTATTTGCTGAAATCTGCAAACTCCTCCGTGGTTGGCCGGAAGGTCATGACTGTGGAACGGGGATTCTGGGAAACAGAATGCTCAGGTTTCATCCCTGCAGTGTAAGCACCACCCAGAGCAGACCAGTGTTTTTTAGGTGTTTTTTTCTTCTTTTGAATGCTTGTGTATAAATGCTTTCTTTTCCTTTGTTTTCTTCTTTTCACTGCCCAAGCCAAGTTCTGGCTTGCTGCGTAGCTCAGTGAGGTTCTCACTGAAGGTTACACTCTTTTGCAGGCTTTTCTCATGCTGAAGCTTATGTGACCCAGTAGCTCCTGGTTTTTCTGCACCGAAAGTCTCATCAAGAAGGACTAACCTCTACACCTAAAAAAATACAGGATAATTTAAAATACATGCAAGACAAAATAACTACTGTCTTAATACCATAGCAATCAATATCGAAGTTGCTGGGCTGGAAATTTAGCTCATTGGTTCCAGAGCTCAAGTTCAATCTCTGGTACTGGAAAAAAAAAATCGAAGTTGCTGAATGTCAGATTTTAATATCAAATGGTGACCAGGAAAGAGAAAAACTATTTGAACTAAAGTAGAAATAAGCAAGTCTTAAAGAAAGTGTTTAATCACTCAAATCTTGAAGCTAGATGAATTAATATGAAAGGAAATTAAGAAACTGAAAAACTATCTTGATGGTCCCTGCAGGCATTTTTCTGGGATTAAGGCAGGAGAATAAATCACTTGAGGCCATAGTGGGCAATACAGGAAGAACCCTTTATTTGTTTTTTGTGTTTTTGTTGTTTTGTTTTGTTTTGTTTTGTTTTGTTTTTAAAACAGGGTCTCACTATGTAGTTGAGACTGCCCTGGAACACTTGTAGCCCAGGCTGATCTTGAACTCACAGCGATCCTCCTGGCTTAGCCTCCCTAGTGCTGGGATTACAGGCGTGCGCCACCACACCCAACTCAGGAACAAAATTTTTCAATTTAAATAGCCAAGTATAATAATGTATGCCTGTCACACCAGCAATCTAGAGCATGAGGCAGGAGGATCAAAGATTTAACCCTAGCTTGAGCAATTCATGTACTTAGAAATTTCTGTCTCAAGATTTAAAAATCTAAAACCCAATAGGAATGATGAGCAAAACAACGCCAAGAAAAAATCTGTCTGAAGACTATGAGAAGTGAAAAAACATGAAGTATAAAGAGAAAAGGTAAAAAAAAAAATCGAGTTACAGTGGTGATAGAAATAGGAGAAATAGCTAAAAATTTACTAGAGATTTTTTTTTTTTACTGTTCTTGCTGTTACTTATTTTTTATGTAGAATTAATTCTTTTTTTTTTTTTTAGACAGAATCTCGCTATGTGGTTAAGATGGACTTGAACTCTCTGTAGTTCTGGCTGGCCTCAAACTCATAGCAATCCTCCCACCTTAGCCTTCTAAATGCTGGGATTATAGAAGTGTACCACTGCACCAGGCTTGTGGAATTTAATCTTGCAAACAATTTAGTGGTAGCAATTTTTTCAAAAGTATAAATATTCCAATCTGGATCAACAGAACAGCAGAGCTTCCTACTTTCCAGCAACAAAATCCTGGTCCCTCTGAAGACACTGCAGCATACTCAGAAAAGGTTTACCTTGGCAGGGAGGATTCTGGCTTTATACTCAGACAACATTCTGATTTAACCAGTGTCCACAGAATGTAATCGCAGGGATTAATTCCTGGTATCTCTTCCCACTGAATCAATGCCTCTCACTTTCTTAACGTCAGTTAAATCAAATTGAACTAAGGAACTGAAAATCAAGGGGTGAGAAATAGGCAAATATTAAACAAAGGAAGCCGAAGTAGCAATTCATAAATATTGGATATGTTATAGAACTATTAGGAACATTCTATAGTTATTGAAAAGAAGAACTTCCTAGAAACATATGACATGGATGAGCTTTGTTCACTTCAACCACACAGCAGTGAGGACAGAAAGCAAGCACTAAGCAAGGCATGGTGACACATTCCTGTATTCCCAGCTACTTGGGAGGCTGAGTGTCTTAGTTACTTTTCTCCTTACTGAGACAAAACAGGAGAAACGACTGAGACAGAAAGTAGGAAAGGATTATTTTGACTCACAGGTTGCAGAGGTTTCTGCTCATTGCTGGCTGGCTCCAAGGCAGGGTAGCATAGCAGAGGGCATCACAGAGGAGAAACTGTTCAAGGTGAGTAGAAGGCAGCAAAGTAGCAAAGCTGCAGCAGCAAGCTACAAGAGCAGCTCTCTTTCTGTCTCTTATATTCTGCCCGACCTTAGGGTGGGTAGCAATCTCACCTGGGGTGGGGCACCCTTAATCCTATCATCCTACTACTGATTCATCCCAGCATCACACCCTTAATCTCAGCATTACACACTACATACAACTACCTCCAAAAAGCCCCTTATGGCTGGGGATTTAGCTCAGTAGCACTGTGTCTGCCTGGCAAGCACAAGGTTATGAGTTCGATTCCTGATAAGGAGGGAGGGCACTATGACCACATGAGGCTTAGGGGGAACATCTAGACATAAGCCATAACACTGAAGCAAACATATCACAAATTCCAGGCCAGGGGAAACTTAAGGAAACCTCTTCTTAAAAGGGGGGGGGTGGCATATGGCATGTAGCTCATTGGTAGAGCACTTGTCTAGCATTTGTGAAGCCTGCATGCGTGTGGTCGCATGCGCTCGTGCACACACGCACACGCACACACACATAATCACAAAAAAGAAAGAGAGCCAAGTTTAAGAGTTATAGGGTAGGGCCAGGGATTTACCTCAGTGGTTCCACCTCCTCTCTTGCAGGGACCCGAGTTTGATCCCCAGTACTCCCCCCAAAAAAAAGAAAAGTTAGAGACTAAATGTATGATGCTAGGAGCTTTTGGCTTTTTAACACAATTTTTTCAGAAATCAATATAACAGAAAAATATTAATAATGCTATGAAAGTTTGAACAACATAGTTAACAACTTGATATAATCTGCAATAACCACAAAGCAAATGAAAAATTATTTTCAATACAAACAAAACACATAACCCTACCAATACAAAACTATACAAAAAATACTACTTAAAATTCCATAGAATTAGTAAACTGGACCAGAATGAAGTAAAATTGGAAACTAACAATAAAAGACAATCTAAACAATATTTACTTGAAAATTAACATCCACGTTCTACTGATTTTTTAAACCCAACTCAAGTAGATAGTGGAAACAAGCCAAAACCATAGAGGTGGACTAATGGAAAAGAAAATGATTTATAAAGTGATAGGATGATAAATAAAAGAGAAAAGCACATACAATGTTAAAAATCATAAAGTTGAAATCCAACTGTTTTAAAGAAAAATAAAGTACTAGCAATATTTATTTTAATAAATTTCCTGAACTTATCAGGAAGCAGAATAAGCCTGGAGAACCTTGAGGCTGAAAATATGGATACAGTAAGTACAAACAAACAAAAATACTGATTGGATCTCACTGAACCAGCAGAAACAATTTCTAACAGCCAACTGATGAAGAAGCTGAGTAAAAGTATTAGGAAATTAGGGTCTATGTTTTTATGCATATGCTGGTTATTGCTGGGACAAATCACCTGACACACAATATAGAGAAGGAAACATTTATTTTGATTCACAGCATCACACAGTTGGCAGCTTGGGGTAAAAACATCATGGTGGAAGGCTACTTCTGAGGAAAACCATTCAACTTGTGGTGGCCAGAAAGCCTACAAGAAGGAAGGGGCAGAGAGGAAAGGGACCAGTGTCCAGATATGGTCCCAAAACTTCACCTCCGAGACCCACCCTAATATAGCCACAAATTGTGCTTTGCTAATCTCTCTTAAACCAACTCAATTGATAAGATTAGCCATAAGAGTACTTCAAAGTATATATGAAATAAATATCTATGAGGTCATACCATTCAAGTAAATGGGGAATAAAATAAACTTGGAGAGAAAAAACATTTTCTGGTGTGATTCTAAATAAGTGAACTAAAATTTGGCTCTCTCTTGAAGCCATTGAATAATTTTACATGGATTCATAGTTGTCTATTCTAATGTAGTTTGTGTGTTTTCATTCACATTGATACTGTTCCAAGAGGAAATTCGTTCATTGACATGGGGAATTATTAGAGTCAGACATTCAAACAAAGCTCTCCAGCTGGGCGTGGTGACCCATGCCTGTAATCCTACCACTTGGGAGACTGAGACAGAAGAATCACCACTAGTTCTGGGCCAGCTGGGGCTACATAGTGAGTTCAAGTCCAGCCTGAACTACAGGGTGAGACTGTCTCAAAGGCAAGCACAAGGTCCTGAGTTCCATCCTCAAACAATAACAACAAATAAAGACTATCTAAGATGATTCATGGCTAATGAGGAAGAGGAGGGAGACCAAGAGGAGGAGGAAAAATAGGGGAAATAAAAGAAAGAACTAGGGTAGAACAAAGGTAGGTGACTTCGATATAGGAGTAGTGCGTGGCTGGAAAATGAGCAGGGACCTGTCAATTACAAGATCCCAGAGCAACACCAGGACCCCATATATAGAACTTCTCCTGATCTCCCAGTTGTGGACCACATGAAAAGAAGACTTCCATCAGGGAAAGCTGCTATCCTGAGTTCTCACATAGCTGGTGCCTCATTTCTCAGCTGTACCCTGTAGTTTTATTTTTGCTGTAACCCTCTTTTTTTCTCTTTGTTCAGCCCAAGTTTGCTCTGCAGAGCTGGTTTCTCCCATACTGATTCATTTTGCACTTTTCAAATAAACTTTCGCACCATTTTTGGCTTGTCTTGTCCAATTCTTTGCTTGAAGCGAGAAATATTTTTGAATGGCAAGCCATTTCCGAAGAACTACCTGATAACAACTCCTGCATCCAACTTGCTATTTGAGCTGAAATGGACACACACACACACACACACACACACACACACACACACACACATATATGGAATAGAAGCCAGTGTCTTGGCTCCATTTTGTGTTGCCACAGCAAATTCCTGGGTCCTTTATACAGAAGAGAATTATTTAGTTGTCAGTTCCGGAGGTTCAAGAGTACGAGGTTTGGCTCTAGTAATGGCCTCAAGGCAAATGGCATCAGGACGGAGCTTCATATTCCAAAGGAAGAGAGACAGCATATTACAAAACAGGAAATGGAGACCAGGCAGGGGCTACTCTTGATCTTTTCATAACAACCCACTCAGCTGTGCATCAGTTCACTCCTACCAGGTGTGACCCACTCCCATGAAACAGCAATAATCTCTTCATGAGGGCAGGGCCAAGACCTCAACATCTTCCCTAGTAACACCCCCGCCCCCAGGTTCCTAATTAATTTTCCCTAACTATACTCCTTTCAAGGTCCCACAACTCCACATAGCCACAGGGAAGAAGCTTCCACTACACAAACCTTTTTGGGGACAAATCATAGCAGTTGGACACCGGCGCAGGTATGTGAGGGAATCGTATGTAACACGGGATGTGAGCGCATGGCGGGGGGCATGGATTTGCCAGTAAGTGATGTAAAAGCCGCCAGGTACTGTGGCTCTCTTGACATGAGTCTCCCAGAGACTGAAACCTCCACTGTGCCTTTGTTCCCCTGACGGCAACTCAGCAGGCAGCTGAAGGGACTTGGCCGGCCCGGCCTCAACTGCGTCCCAGCCCCAGCCCGGTGACCCACGGTGCCTGCAGCCCCCTACATCTCCGCCCCGCCCCGCCCCCTCAACTCCCCG
>NW_022900928.1:45550077-45592047 GCF_012274545.1 Fukomys damarensis | reverse complement strand
CGTCCCGCCCACCAGCGCCCCCTGTCAGCCCCTAGCGCTCAACCCAGCCTGCAGCTCTGAGTCGCCCTCGCCCTTCCGCTGCTGGAGTGTCCAGAGCAGCACTGGCGGGAGGAGCGACCGCTGGAGCAGTTTCTCTCAAGGACTTAAGAGGCCAAGCAGACACAGACCTGTACCCATCAGGGTTATAAAGCCCCGCAAGTGCCGCTGGCTCCCGGGAGAGGGGAGGACGCGGTGCAAGTGGCAGTCGGTGCCCAGATAGGTGCGTAATCTCGGAGGGAGGAGTAGCAGCCCGCGGTGCTGCACCAAGAGACTGAGGAGGAGGAGGTTGGGGTCAGAGGAAGATGAAGCAGACTGGTGGGCATGTTGGAGCAGCCAAGACTTAAAGAACAGAACAGGTTTATGATCCTACTGTAGTCAGATATTCTAAGATTGGGAAGTTTCTTTTGACATAGGAGGGAGGACAGCAATCAAAGTTCTCCAGAGTATCTGGAAAGACTAGCCTGCGTTGTCCTCCACCCACGGAAATTCCACGGTCACCCTTTCAAAGGTCATCCTGTGTTGGGTACGACTAGTGCACAGACACTGGGCTTGCCATCTCGTTTGAGAACTGGGACGACCCGGTGTTCCATTCGCCTCCTCTGAGACAGGCTATTTCGCTAGCAAACAGCTGAAGAAGAGTTGCGAACTGATTGAACTTGCCCTGGGGGATTTCAAACAGTTTGCGTGTATTTCAGATAATTTTCCAATATTCATTCAAAAATAACAATGAGTGTAAAAATATTCTAAAGCCAAAGCCATGTGGAATTTTTTACATTCCTTCATTGTGCCTTACCCCCACGCTTGCCTGTGCCCCGTGTGATTTTAGTTATCATGTTCACACAATTTTTTTTTCAGCTTTTGTCCACTTGACATCAGTCTGCAGTTTATTTTGTCAGATTAAATAATTGTGGGTGTATTTTTCAACCTAAATTCTTTTTTCATTGACAGCAATAATATACTTACCAAATCTTTCTGTGGTGGGAACTAATGAAAAATATTCTTGGTGTTAAAGAAATACATCCATCCCAAAACTTGTATGAGATCACAATCTTAAGTCATCAGGTACAGATTTGGACTTTTTCTATAGGTTCTAATAAGTTTTGACCAAGTACATCAATTTATTCTTTTAGGAAATTTATCAACACATTTTTCTGATTTTTCACAGTTGGTATTATTTCATTACCAACCTGATATGGTTATTTCTCTTGAAACTCAGTAGTAGTTGAATACAAAATATAACTTTATGAAGTTTTTATGAAGTTTTTTGTTTGTTTTGTTTTGTTTTTTAAGACAGGGTCTCACTATGTAGTTCAGGCTGTCCTTGGACTCACTATATAGCCCAGGCTGGCCTCAGTCTCTGGAGTGCTGGGATTACAAGCATTGCACCACTATGCCTGATTTAGGAAAATATTTTTTTCAAAATGCATGTGTTAAATATATCTCATAATCAAAACTACTGTATTTTGGGACTTTATTTAGGACGCTCAGTTGCCAGTTCCCTTCATCTATAATCCATTTTTTGGTAAAATAATTTACAACAGGGCATGGTGGCACACACTAGTAATCTTAGTACTCTGGGAAGCCCAGGCAAGAGGACCCCAAGTTCCAGAAAAGCCTGAAAAACTTAATAAAACTATCTCAATATAAAAAATAAATAAAGAGCTGGAGATGTGACTCAGTGCAAAGGGCATGGTTGAAGCACCAGTACAGAAAGAAAGAATCCCAAACAGCTAAAATGTAGAATACTTTGCAACCATATTTTCTTCGATGTAAATTCATCTTAAAACATTTTCATTTGTGTAACTTAGTGACACTTCTTCAGGAAAGCTTCCATGTTTACCAATAAACACAGGATTCAAGTGTAACAACCCTGCTAGTCAGCAATGGTTGCTCACAGTGCAATGAAATGGCCTTCTTGCTGTTCAGCTGTTATGGGCTTACTATTGTCAGAACTTCAAATGTCTCATTTTTTCTAGCTTGTCAATAACTACTGTTTGTCACATAACTACTTTGGGGGGCAATGGAATATACCTGAACTAGGAATTATTTTCTCTTGTCTTTAATTCACTTAAAATCAAGTATTCCATGTAAAATACCTAAGTGCCTGGACTGAAACGCTTGTACTTCCTCAAGGTGTGAAATGAGAAGGGACAGAGCATGGGGTGGAGAAGTGAAAGATCACTTTTTATGTAGACAATAGCCATTTTTAAACATTGTAACTGGTGAATACTGTGTAGAAAAAGTATAGTTAAGGTGTTTGTTCAGTGAACCCTTTAAAAAGATAACAATCCCTAAAAATAGAGTCTTTAGAGTTAAGGAAAATGTGTGCCATGTTGAAATTTGGTCTTCTGGGATACCATAAAAGCAGTTGAATTAAATATAAACTTTTGAGAAATAGCGTCAAAGGAATTAGTTAAATAGGAAATTTTGAACCAATGATTTTTGTTCCAAGTTGTGTGATATAAATTATATAATCAAATACGATTACCCAGAATATTTGTATTTTTATTTAAAGAGATGTTACATATTCTGTGTGTGTGTTTTTTTAAGCATTTTGAATCCTACTAGTTGGCTGTATCAATCACCGAGAGCTAAATTCTTTTCAATAATCTCTGAAATTTCTTTAAATTATATGTGTAAGACAGCAGAGAAATGGGATCATTTTTACATATGACTGCTTCCAGCAGAAATGCTATCATAAATACTC
The DNA here is from genome assembly GCF_012274545.1 of Fukomys damarensis. NCBI lineage: Eukaryota > Metazoa > Chordata > Mammalia > Rodentia > Bathyergidae > Fukomys > Fukomys damarensis. Next base: position 45,589,301 of record NW_022900928.1, on the reverse strand, counting down.
GGGGAGAGAGAACTTCTGTTATACATAATATTCTTAGAGGTAATAACGTATCAACTTATAGTGTTCAGCTATGTAAAACATGTAAAAAGTATTCATGTTAGCCATCTCTTAAAATTTAACTTGTAAATATTGTTGTATGATTTTCTTTAGTCACAAACATTTGGGATAAGTACAGCCACTTACATTAGGGTAGTCATCACTGCAATTCAGCACATCAACTATCTTTAGACTATGCTATGAGCAAATATTTCTGTAACGCAATTGAACACATTTTTCACACTTTTAAATTTCACATTAGGGGTTCTTCTCTATTTCTCTGGAACCCAGTCTTATAAAAGGAGAGGAAAAGCCATAAGGGAATTTCTTTCATTTAAAGAAAAGTCCAACACTTTCTGGCTAACCAGTTGAATCTATTAAAGAATAAAATGCGTTCTACTATCTCAACCATCCAAAGTTCACAGTATTGAGACTGTTGTTTTGATTACTTTTGAGGTAGTTGAACAAAGTTGGACAGCTAAATTTTTCAGTTCTATGTACCTCCTAAGTGAAAAACAAAAAGTAATTGTAAATTGACTTGTAGTCAAAGCAGAAATCACTGTGCATATTGTTTCTGTAAAAAGATGACATTTTCCAACCAAGAATGTTATCCCATTTTCTGTCAGTGACAGTGATGTATAAAGCAGCAACACTAAAGGGAAAAAGTGATTGTTGTACTTATTGACTTGATTTGCATAGTCTCATTTCAGATAATTCATATAAGGTGCTTTACTTTTTTATATTTGGAAACATTAAATGAAAATGCAAACAAACAAACAAAAAAAAGAATTAAGAGCACAATCAAAAATGTTGCAGCCTAGAAAAAAAGAAAGACCAGTTAGTATGAGCAAGGCCTTGGGCTTGATCTCCAGTACTACTAAAGTTTAGGGAAAGGTTTTTATTCTACATAAAAGAGCTAATGAGTCCTGTACAAAAATGTCTACAGGTCAATTAAACAAAATAACCAATGTAAAAAAGTGGGAAACACCTGAGAAAAAATAAAACTCACAAAAGGAAATCTGGAGGGCCAATGAATATGAAGAGATGTGAAAAATCACTATTTATTAGAGAAATATGAAATACTATTTCTCACTGACTTGCTTTGGGAAAAAAATGAAAAAGCCTAACAAGATCAAAATGAAGAAACCATAACTTTCCTACAATGCTAAAGGAGTTTGGAGACCAAGGTAGCTGTCACTAGAAAAATTTAAATAAACATAATGCAACTCAACGATTTTATTTCTATGTATACAGATGTTAGTGAAGTATTGTTTGAGGTTATAAAAATTTGGAAATAATTATCTACTTTTTGACACAGATCTAGTAAACTCTGTCCAGTCAGTTTGATCTATATATAGCAACATGCTTATGTCTTGTAACTATTATTTTTCCACATATCTGTTCAGAGACATGCATTCTTGTTTTTTATTATCATGAATGGGTAAAAACATAGGATTAACATTGCTTTGGAAAAATGTTTGCTTTAAGACACCAAAAAATAATTTTTCATAGGTGTTCATGATTTTACATTCCCACAAGTGTGAACGTCAAATGCTCTTACCATGCTATAGCTCCTCTCAGAACCAGAATACATGATTGCAGTAAAGGAAGGGGTATAATGGAGGGGAAAATATATTGTTATTATAGGAAGCTAAGTTAGCTAGAAATTAATATACAGTCAGAGAGAGACTAGGCCCTCAAAGAAGTCAGTGAAAAATAAAGATATCAAAATTGTGTCAGGAGGTAGATCTGAAGAAGGCCAGGCCTCAAGATGAAGACACAATTGCTAGGTCTACATGGTAGGTCTTATCCTAAGGCATAAGCAGTAACCTGGAATTATTCTGTAATTAGCACTATCTGTTCCAGTGGATTCAGATAGACATCAGTCTCCCAGCTGGGTGGCCAGAACATCTAGACACATTCCTTCTCAAAAATGCCGTTGTTCTTTTCATGTACCCTTCCTACATGACTTGTTTCCCTATTGGCTCAATATTAGCTAAGCAGTTTTCCTTGTAATCTTATCAATTGATTATAATTTGACCAACATTGTACCCACATTGTGACTTTGCTGTATAAATTACCCCTGACAATGGGCCTGGGTGGAAACCTACTTGGAACTCTGCCTGTCTCTCAGGAGCTATCTCTCAATAAGCCTTTCCTACTCTTAACCTCCCTTGTTCCTTGGAATTTTATCTTCAATTTCAGGGGACACAAGCTCAGCACATCTGACATCTAGCAGGTTGGGAGTTATATTTCTCCTGTATCAATGCCAAGAACAGATAACTATTTCTTCTGGTAACTTATGGTGTTCAAGGGGACGTGTTTTCACCAAGTGTTACAGAATCAATAAATCCATAAGCCTGAAGCTGAGATTACCATCTGGAAATTGCCGTCTCCTTACATCCTTGAACAGTCATGCACAGAAGCATTATGATGTCAGCAGTGTAATCTATCTTCACTTTCTCATGGAAAGGATGCTGTGCCACACCATGGAGACTTAGAAGAGTAGTGCTGCAGGATGGGTTCTCAAGTAGCAGACTGTAAGTGTTCAGCACTCCAGTTGCATATTTTTTTAAGTGACTTTAGGATCCACATCTGAGAAAGGGAGGGGAAGGTGGCAGGTTTGAGCAAAGGGAAAAGTTTAACTGGTTCAGGCTCAAAAGACGGTTCCAGCCAATACTGCAGGGAGCCCTAGAGTGGAAATGGCTGTTCAGAGTTGTTCCAAGTTGAGCAGAAATGGCCCAACTTTTATGGCCCAGTGTAGAGCAGTCACTGGACATGGCCCAAACTGGGAAGAAGCATGGCTTCACCTAACAGGTGAAGGCTGTTCTCTTCCTGCATGCCAGAGACAGTAAGACTTTAACTAATGGGTAAAAGATCTCAAGGTTTCAATTACACAACCAGTTTATTCCTTGCTCACTCAAGATCTGTTATGGGTCCAGCAGCCTCTAGGCTAATCTCTCCCAAGTGAATTCAGTATGCTTCTATCTTGTGGTCCCACCATTTCCATATTAACTTAATCCCTGTCAGTGGGGCATCTCACTCCCATCCTTCTTCTCTTCCTACAGTCCCTGAGCTCAGTCTCACAACTTTTTTCTAGGAAATAAGCTTCCATCTACACTAGGAAAGTCAGGGGTGCCTAGCTAGCTGCATAGCATAACAATGAAGAGGATATTGCTACTTCTTATTCAGAAATTTAAAGAGGCACTCACATATATACCTATATGTATATGTTACTTCACTCCTGCTTTCAGTTTTGCCTGGTGCTTCAAATTTCAGAGCCTCATTGAAATTCTGTTGGTAGGAGAAAGGTAGGGTGGTTTGTAGAAAGGTACCTTGCTTTTCAGAAATGTCTTTCTGTGTACAAACTATCATTTCTCAAAATACATTCTTAATTTTCCCAGTGTGTTTTTCAACATTAAATGTTTTGTCTAAATAACTGTCAGTCTTATTTGTTTTATGTAGATGGTCCAGGCATTTCTCGTGTCCCCATTTTTCATACAATTAAGCAAATATTTAAATATGCATATCACATGATGCCTGCTACTGTTCTGCAATTCCCATGCCTTGGCCTTTTGAGGTGATGGCAATTCAAGTAGTTGAGATACCAGGTCCACATTCTCTCTCTTTCTCCCTACCTCCTCTCTATGCCCCAGACACAAACAAGCTCACTTGCTGTTTGGAAAATCAGAATCACCAAGCCCCATGTTAGTTCTGTTAGGTCCTTGCAAGTGGAAAACACTGCTTTGGACCTTCCGTTTTTCAACTGGTGCGCAAAAAGATCCTGCTCTGTGAAACCTTTCCTGAGCAGACACCCAGGCCAGCACCTTCCCATTTTGCTCCATTGTCCAATCTTACTTCAGTTCTTTCACAGTGCATATTGCAAATTGTAATTGTTCATTAATTTGTAGGCATGTGGACTGGGCTGAATGAATGAATGTAAAAATGAACCTATGGATTTCAAGTCAATTAAGACTTGAAGAGAAAATATTCAAGTGATGACACTTCTTTTCTATACTTACTTTTTCCTCCCAGCAACTTAATTCCTACTGCCCAGCCAGGTGAATCCTCCATGTCACTCTCAAAGCAAAGCTACAAAAATTGAATACCCCAAGCCAGTGATATAGCCAGAACCCAATCTGCATTCTCAGACTTATTTACTCGTGCAAACAATGTAACCAGCACATGTGTTTTTGAAACAATTAAGAAAATGTATAAAAGAATAACCTCTGTCCCCGCCTGTTTGAAACTGTAATATTATAAATAAAGTCAAAATTTAACATTTAAATTTATTTATGAATACTTGGTAACAACACATTTTAAATATATCAATAACTTACAAAGGTCAAACCTTTCTGTGACTCTATTAAACTAATTGGTCAAAAGTGCCTCAGTTTGCAAGAAAAATAGGTAAGGGTGAGGGAGAAAATGTAAGGAAAGTAAAGGAGAACTAAAGCCCTGGAAGTACAGCACCCTCGACAGTTGGTCCAGTGAATGGGAGACCAGCAAAGTTCAGGTTCCCAGCAATCTTAGTGGAACCTAGTTCTGAGACATAGTGTCCAGTGGATGAACCCTCAGCTGAGATGCATAAGTTACCAGAGCTGAAAAATATCCCAAGGTCTCGGAAGAAGGACAAATATGGCAAATTTAGTAATTGCCACAGGCTGGGCAGCATCTGGAGGTATCACCGGAGCATTTGCTTATGCATGGATCAGTGTCCTGCAAAGTGGTTCAAAGTTCAGTGAGTTACCTATGACAGGCCTCAGCAAGCGTCCAGAGAGCAGAGTAGTGGGCTATGAAGGCAGCCCCTCAGTTTAGCGGTCAGAGGTCAAGGTACATTCTGAAGCTGTAGCAAGATATTGTAGTCCAGGGCTCTTAGGTACAGGGTTGACCATCAAAGCTCCGTGCGCAGGTTGCAACTGAAGCTCTGAATCCAGAGCGGTGTGTTCCTTGACCACTGACCTGCGCCTCTTGGCTAGGGCCTGGTGGATCGGCTCCTGAACGCTTAGTCGCCGGGGAGGACGGCCACGGCGAAGTCTGCCAGGTGACAGGTGGGTATCCGGAGCAGACAGACACTGGGAGGGTGGTGGGGCTCTGTTGAGCTCTTGGGAGCTTTGCGCTGTGGCCCTGGACCTGGCAGCAGTGTCTCTGGCAGGTGGTCGCCCAGATCCACGAGGACGCCCACACCGACGCACATTCCTGCGGCAACAGATCTCACTGCGGGAGGCCACGTGCAGAGGGGGTTGCAGGGCCTGGCGAAGCCTGAAGTGCCTCAGGCCCAGTGAAGCTCTCCTGGCTGCACGGACATCCTTCCAAGGGATCAGCTCCTGCTTCTGGGGAGCTATGAGCTCCCTGTGGTCCACTACTGCCCGGTCTTGACCCCGTTTCCAAAGCTCATACCTCTCAGGTTGCAGGATGCGCACAAAAGCATCCATGGAAAAGCTGACCCTCGCCTCCCCACAGCTGCACTGAGATGCCACTTTTCCATAATCGATCCACCTCGGGGTGGCAAAATTGATGGCCTCTGCACAGTTGTAGCCATGGTTGAAGCCAGCGTGGTAGCCATAGGGAAACGTCACCATGAACTCCCCAGCCTCCTGAGTCACACAGCTGAAGGGGATCCCATTGTCCTTGAGCACTGTGGGTGAGATGAGAGCCACCTTGTGCCTCAGGAAAGCCCCACAGCTCCGGGAGCTGCCTGGGAAAAGCTCCCTGGCCAGGAGCTCCAGGCGCTGGCCATGCTCTGGGGGCACCGCATACCAAGTTTTGGGCTCCCCAAAGTGCAGGTAGTTGATGCTGTAGAGGTCCATGTCCTCCGTGTGCCACGCAAACGTGGTCTTCCACATACCAAAGTACAGGTAGGGTGTGTTGACTCCCTCGATGACAACTCCACATTCCTGCTCCAACAGATCCTGAATGGTTCCCAGGCACCCGAGGTTCCACTGCTTTGTGTTTTCATCAAACAAGGAACCGCTGATGTCAGCACCATAAATTGGGGAATCATAGAGGCGATTCTTCCAGTATTTTCTCTCCAAATCTTCAAAATTCCGGTGTGGAGGAGTCTGATACTTTTTACTATTTGCCAGGTGGTGGTACTCGCCCACTGTCATGGCTTTCTTCCTTTTATGGTATTGCGTAAACACACCCGCCTGCCCAGAGACCACCTGCTGCAGAGGAGTGGCTATTATGAGGTCACTGATGTTGTCATAGGACTCTCTGGCTCTCCACCCCTTGGGAGGAATGACCTTGGCTAGGCCAGCTCTGTGTGCACCCTGGGATTCCATGTAAGTAATGTATTTATCAAAATCATTAAACTCTTCTTTGGTTGGATGAAATATCATTATGCTACAGCTTGGATTCTCAGCACATCTGTTCTTAGACTTCATAGTTTCGATTTAATAGAAAGCAACCTCCCGGTGTTTAGATATGTTCTAGATAGTTCTAGAGGATGCAGGAAAATTCTACTTCTTAATTTTAGTTTCTATAGGTATGAGGCAACAGGATCTACCAGTCAACTTTTTGCAAATGAATAATAATCTTTCTTAGGCTTCTTGATTGATGAGTATTGTCCAGGCACCAGCTTTGCCCTGACACTGATGGTCACTCAGTTGGTACCTGGTTCTGTCCTCTTGAGTTCTACTGAATTACCCAGACCTGGGTGGATGACTCAAATATACAAGGTATGTTTTCATGGAAGTATCTAAAACAAAATCTGAAAGATATAAAGATTGAAAAATTAACGTTTGGAAAAAGTTATTGAGAAACTACAAATTAAACACCACAATGAGATACTCTCATTTATTTTTTTTTTTTAGATACTCTCATTTAAAAGAAAGGATAAATTTTACATGATTATCAATTCAAGAGATGATGTCGATGTGGATCAAAACACTAGGAATTCTCATACCTTACTACAAGGAATACAAAGCACTATAAATCACTCTGGAAACTATTTTTTTTTCTCTCATTGAGTTTATTGGTACATTTTAGGTATTCGGTACAGTTACATTCATCATTGGGATCTTGTTCCTTTGCATGACATGTCTTGATTCTCATTTTTTCCCCCTTGGGAACTATTATTTGGATAGTATCTTCTAAACTTGAACATATACATGTGCTATGATTCAACTCTTCTATATGCCCAGGAAATGTATAAGGTTATGGACTGAAAGTCACATCTAAAAATGCTTCTAACAACATTATTTCTATTAACCAAATACTGTAAAAAACCCAAGTGCCCGTCAACATTACAAATGACAAGTACATTATAGTACTTTATATTCATACAATGGAATACTATATATCAATGAAGATAAACAAGATATATAAAAATACAGGTATAGATTTTATAAAGATTATACTGAACAAAATTGTTAAAATTCAAGAGAATACGTATTACCTGATTCCACTTATATGAAAATCAAAAGGTGACAAAGTAATCTATGTTCAGAGTCAAAGTACTGGTTACCTTTGGGGAAAGACAGGTTGTGAGCAGGGACCTAACGTAATGATGATCTGCTCTTAACCTGGGTGCTGGTTATATGCCCATCAGAATAGCTCCTGGTGATAACATCAAACTATGGTTATTTTCACAGGCTTCTGTATGTCAGTTTAAAATATAATTTGGACAAAAACCATGAAAGACAACTAACAGAAATATTTTATTATATTAAAAAAGAAGAGTGAAAATAAGCGAACAAAATATTCATTTGAAAAAGCTAGAAAATAGAATTTGAAGGGAGGGAGGGGTAGTGAATAAATAACAAAGAATCCGGATCATGCATTTCCTTAACTGATATTGCACTCCCTATGGCTTGCATAAACTGGGAGCATCCCTAAACAGACACATCCACTATGATAGTGTTTTTTCCTCATTGAGAAGGGCAATCCAAAAGATATGAAACAAGCAAACAGTGTTTAGTCAGGGTTAGAATTTTTTCCAGGCAAGTATGATGATACAGAAAGGGAACATTGGGTGTTATTGGATTTATGGAAAATCAACAGAATGATCATAATAATGGTTATTAAATCTATCCTGGTCCAGGGATTTAGCTCAGCGGTTCCGCCGCCTGCCTTGCAAGTGCAAGGACCCGAGTTTGATCTCTGGTACCAAAAAAATATAAATAAATAAATAAATAAGTGAATAAATAAGTAAAATAAATCTATCCTAGATAAAAAAAATGATAACATGAAGGTAGTGAAGGAGAGTAAAACAATACATGATTTTGTGTGTTGACACACTAGGTCAAAGGTAAGTTACAAAGAGAACAGGATACTTTGAACAAATTTTTAAACTAAGGAATTCGTTCATTGAATCGCTTTTTAAAATTGGTATCTCAAAACCTTCGTGAATTTTGACTTTATGGTACTGAACTTTACACTGATTCCCTGTCCCCACATTCTCTCTACCAAAGTATTCCTTCTTTCTCAGTTCTTGAAGTTCTTCCCTTTTCTAAATAAATGAACTTGGCCTTTATCTTTATCACTTCATCAAAACACCTTATCTTTTTCATCTCCTATAGTTCTCTTTTGGCACTTCTACCTTATATACAATAATAACCACCTTTTTTAGCCCTTGATTTTGTCATGTCTTTTTGTTGTTGTTTTTGTTACTGGGGATGTAACTTAGAACCTCAGGCTTGAGGCAAGCGGTGGCGCCACTGAGCTAAATCTCCCACCCTGTCACGTCTTTTATTAGGTACTTTCTATATAGTACTCCTATTCAAACTTCACAAGTATTCCTCGAAGTTGGTACTGTCAGTGTCCCATTTTACTGAGGACGAAATCAAGGTGCAGAGAAATTTATATTTAACTCAACAGTTTGTGCTCTCAATCTCGAGTTATGCTGTACCTATTTTTTCTTCCATATGGAAGTATTTTGAGGGTATGATCTGCCTTGCACATCGGTGTGTTTTCCAAAGGATCTTAGTACCTTTTATAATGTAGGCATTCAGAAAATCTTGTAGTAGAGAAATGATTAGTGAAGCTATCTGGAACATACTTCTCTCCTTAGCCTCACCCCATCTTTCTTCCTGCTTTCCTCAAAGGAGAGGAGACATATATTTCTTTCCAGGGCTGGTATCTCCCATTGAAGTACTTAAATCAGCACTTTCCACAAACCGTAAGACTATGGTCAATTAAGTGATGACTATGATTTTTCTCTCCGTTAAATCATCAGTAATCACTCTTCTTCCTGACTTAAGCTTCTGTCCTTTTTCAACTTTCACCTTCTTTTCTGTACCGAACGTGTTAAAAACATAAATCTTTACATGTATGAACCCATTTCCTTATTTCTCTCTCCCTCTCTTTCTCCCTCTGATTCTGCCCCATCTTACTACTCAACTTGTTCTCAGTAGATCATCACATTGCCACCCAAATGCTGTGCCAGGAGTTACCATGTGCCTTTCCACATCACTGGTTCATGGGACAGCTCCCCTTTCTGGCCTCTAGGGCACTAATATCTCTTCCCTTTCTCTTTATTTCCACCTCCTCTTCCTATCACATAAATGCAGATTTATCCAAAGCTCAATTCCCATCCTTTTTCATTTTCTTTCTTTTCCACTAAGTATCCTATTTATGTTCGTGGCTTTTCTTACTATTGCATTATTTATTACAGAGCTTTCTCTAATGCTGAAGATCTCCTGTACTTCTGCTTTGTTTCTGCATCTTGGATGGTCCACTGGGCCCTGAAAGTTAGCCTGCTAAGTACAAATTGGTTATTTTTTTCCATAAGTTAATATTTTGTCTATGTCTTTCTTTATGCCAATGATAATACAGTTATCCTAGTCACCACTGACATCTCCCTCCCTCCAGATATAGTCTGTGACACAGGATCCCATGATAGTCTAAATTTTTGTAATATCTATTCACATGTTTCATTCTCTTTCCTCTGAGAATTTGCTCTAAAAACCAAAAAAGGAAATTTCGGAGTATTAAATATCAGAAACTTAAATACCATATTGAGTGTCTTTCCTCCAAGAAATAATAAAATACTATTAATATCACACAAGTCCTTTTCATATTGAATATACAATTAAAACAATCTTTGAGGCCAGGGGTATAGCTCAGTGGTTCCACTGCCTAACTCGAAAGCAGAAGGTCCCCAGTTCAATTCCTGGTACCAAAAAAAAAAAAGAGTAAAATAATCCTTGAGTTCAGCATTTTCTTTTTTTTGTTTGTTTGTTTGTTTTGTTTTTTGAGACAGGGTCTCACTATGTAGTTGAGACTGACCTGGAACTCACTATGTAGCCCAGGCTGGTCTTGAACTCACAGCGATCCTCCTGCCTCAGCCTCCTGAGTGCTGGGATTACAGGTGTGCGCCACCACACCCGGCCAGTTTAGCATTTTCTATTTATTTATAAACTACATTTTTCCTTTTTATATATGTAAGAATTTCAAGAATGAAGCAACATCCCCTTATTTAGTCTTCAGATGTTGCTATCTAAAGAAAATAATCTGGTAACTCTGCTCACTGCAAAACCGCTCAAAATCTCCCTAGTACAGTAAGAGTGTTAAGCCTTCAGTATTCCAGCCAAATGTGTCATTTCTCTCTGTAGTTTAAAATGGTTATTGTGAGACTGTCTTCTTTCATCCATCAAGTGGAACCACAAGCTACCAGTAGAGAATAATCACTCTGTCACTTCAGATAGTCATCCTTTTTATCCCTATCTATAGTGACCGTGGTAACGTGGAATTCTTCATCTAAGGAAACTTGACAGTCTGACAATTGAAGAAGGTATTTTCTTCCTATCAGAATGATTAAAAAACTTGAAGGATTTTCTGGACCAAGAGTACTGTATTTCTTCTACATCTTAAAAAAAATTGCCTCCTAAACTTCCCTGCTCTTTGTGTGTCCATGTGAGTGTGTGTGTATATGTGTGTGTGTGTGTGTGTGTGTGTGTGTGTGTGTGTGTGTATTTTAAGCTGGGAAGAATGAGAAATGAAGTTGGGTAAGCTTAATAGCCCCTTCACTGCAGATAATACCTAAAAGGCAGCAGTAGAGGAAAGCCCCTTTGTCTTTCAAGTTACATATACAGCATATACCAAATCTATTACTTCAAATAGGGAATTGTTGGCAAAATGCCTTAAATACTAGTCATTGTTTTTTCTGACAGTCAACATCTAAATGCTGTATTGAAATTTTTTCTTTAGAAAATTTAGTAAGTCTTAGCTGGCTGTGGTGGTACACCTGTAATCCCGCTACTCTGGGAGCTTGAAGAAAGATCTCAAATTTGCACCCAGCCTGAACAACTTAGTGACTTAATGAGACCCTGTCTCAAAAATTTTTTTAAAGGGCTGAGGATGTAGCTCAGTGCAAAGGTCCTGGGTTTAATCCTCAGTACTGAAAAAAATAAGTGTATTTATCACTCACTGAAAGTAATTTATAACCATAATATTTGACAGCTGAAAAATACTATTTTATGGAGACAAGTGATTCCCTCATTAGACAGTTATTTTGTTTTTACTTTTTCACAATTACTACCAATCACTTACACTTAAATATTTATCCTGTGTTTCAGTACCTAAAATAGTATATCTAGTAAAATACTGATTGAATGAAATTACTTACAGTACCTAATTTATAAAGTTGCTTTACTGTGTGATTAAATATTTTAAGATCTTTTAATACACAGATGAAAACTTTCCTGCAAACTTGAGCAAACTTTTTTTTTGTTTGGAATACTTTGGATTAAATTCAGGGCCCTCACACTGAGCTACATCTCCAGGGCCTTTTTTTTATTTTTTATTTTGACAGGGTCTTCCCAAGTTGCTAGATTGCCCCCGGCTGGGCTTGAATTTGTGATCTCCTACCTTAGCCTCTAGGAGTGCAGGAATTACAGGCATGCACCAACACACATGCCTGAAGAACCTTATTTTGGTGGGGGGAAGAAACTTTTACTCACTTGGTGAATATAAAAGTGTAGCTCAAGTTGTACTTCACACTTTTTAAATTATCACTAAGGTTTTTATTTTTTCATGAACACTAGCCTCTTGGATTTTATTGTAAGTATTTCTTTATACATTTTGCATATTTTCTCTTATACAATCCTAGTATGTTTCCTCATCTATTTAGGATTATTTTCCATACTCATTATATGAATAGTTTATATGTTAAACCCTTTGGTAAATGTTAACAGTTTTCACCAACTTGCTACTTTGTTTAATTTATATTTCTTCAATTTTTACTTAATATAATAAAAATGTTTTGACATATATTTCAATTATTTAGTTTCTGAATATACTTATGCATATGAGGGTCATAAACATTAATTTTCCCCCTTTGTATGTTTATTGTACTTTTAATTCTGATTTTCAATGAGTTTATTAACTTTTTGGTGCTGGGGATGGAACTCTGGTCCTTGCACTTGTGAGGCAGGCAGTGGCACCACTGAGCTATATCCCCAGCCCGTAAGTTTATTAACTTTTAAAATTGCTCCATGGTATTGATGTAAGAATGGCTATAAGGAGAATATATTCTGTTTTCTAGTTCTTTATAGGTAAACTGTTCTTTGTCTCAATGTTCTTAAATTTTATTAACCTCAAAATCTTTGATGATACAAAATTTTTGAGCTACTTCTCTGGTTTCTTTCTGTATTCTTTTTCCTCTGTACATAACTCATGTTAATTGGATATTGGACTGCTCATAGATTGCACTTCTAATTTTCATCTTTTCTCCCTATCTTTTGAAAATTTCCTCTTTTGAAAAATTTCCTTTATCTTGTAAAACTTTTATTTTGTTCTATTCATTTCTCTTGTAAAATTTTAAATTTCTAATGTGCCCTTTCTGTTCCCTTAGCTTTTTGCTAGGTGACTTTTGGCTTTTTTGTTTCTTTTCTTTCTTATTTTCTTGTTTTTGTTTTATGGGTGCATTTCTTAATTGCCCCCAAAATATTAAAATACCAATGGTTTGGGGAGTTTTATTGTTTCTTTGAAATTGCTCTCTCCTCTTTTTGGTCTCTTATCTGTCATGTTTAAGACTCTTCTCAAAAGTCTGATAGTCCTTGGTTCATATAGTATAGTTTGTATATAAAAATACAGACCATAAAAGCTTATTAGAAGCTAAAGGTGCATGACTGGGTTTGAGAACATTTTCCTGCATAGTGATCTGGCTTTTTTCCAGGTGAAGCCCCTATGCTGCTACTTCTAAGGCTGATCATAGTCAACAGGTCTGACCTTTCTCCTACAGGCAAAAGGTCTGGATTCCCCATGAAAGGAAAAGAAAAAAAAAGGCCTAAAAGTTCCAGAATCCAAGTTTCAGAGTTCACTTAGCTTGCTTCCCCCATGGTGACCACACTCTCAATAGTTCCTGGCATTTCCACTCCAAGAGACTACCTTCCCACTCACAGTAGAAAATGAAGATCAGTCTTTTGCCAGGATCAGAAAATGGCAGTTTAATTGGCTGAAAGTGAGGACTTGGGGCTCTATATGGTTCTTAGACAGACTTTCAACAAATAATCCTCATCCTCATGCCAACTGCCACTTCCAAAGATACCCAATGCCATGAATTCCTAAGCCTTTTGTGTTCTATAGAGAGAATTGTGTCGTGTCTTGGCTTCTGTTCCTGCCAATGTAGGACTCAACTTTCCAGGTTGATCAATCAGTTTGTGCTTCTTCATATGATTTCCAACTGCCAAATTTTGCTACTACCTTGTGTCCTTTATTACTTTTGAACTTTGTATGTTTATTTCTTAAAACACAAATCCTGTTACTGTCATTTAGTTAGGTTTGGGAAGTAGTAAAAAATGACTAACAATTGATGATTCCCATCTTTATTGCTGTTTTCCCAAATGTATCTCTTGACACCTCCTTATACAAATTCTGGGCTATTGTAGAATATGTGTAGTCATTGGCCCTGATTCTGTCTTCCTTAACTTCTTTCTCCATTTTCCTTTTAAATTACAACCCCTGCCTTCCAGACCAGTGTGGGGCTTTGCTACATAAAGAATCTTTCTTTACCAGTCCGATACCTTAGTTAGGATTCTGCCCTCTGTACTCTGTGGGCAGCACTGTTTGCCTGGGCCATTTACTTGGTACTTAATATGAATTGTTGAGGTGGAAGCTCTCCAGAATGTATTTGAGAGGCAGCTTTAATCTCTACTGGGCACTTATCTAAGATAATAAATATCTCCCAGGAGATGTTTTTGTTTCTTTCTCCAAGACATCTGCCTGTCTCTGCCCCACAAGCTTCAATATTCCTTTCTTGATTAGCTTCACAGCATAGAAAAGGTAAAAGGATGACTTTTGCTGTACCCTTTGTGCCTACAAATGCCAAACTTTTGTGTGCATTCATTATTTAGGCACATCCAGAAGGTGTGTGGCCATAGAGCTGAAAGATGCATGGCAGGAAGCATCAAGTATAAGTAGCATAAATCCTGAAGTTGGGATTTGGCCTTTAAATCCAGAGACTTAAGTGCCATATTAGGAGTCACTGTGACATATACAATAAAATGAAAGATAAAATAAATTGAGCATGGAATTATTTACCTTATTTGAGTCACCTCTATTTACTTTTAACTGTTGTATGGATATTACGGCAGTATAGTGGTATGTGGTAGCAAAAAGGCAGGAGCCAAATGTCTTCCATAAGATATACAGCCGATGAAAGCAATAACTAATATATCCTGCCTTGAATTGTCAATAAACTATAAGTACCTTTTTTTTTTTTTTTTTTTTTTTTTTTTGGTACCAGGAATTGAACTCAGGTCCTTGCCGCAAGGCAGGTGGCAGAACCACTGAGCTAAATCTCCCACCCGACATTTCTTGAGTGGCATGTATCCTGGTTCTTGGACTATCCCAGAGATTCTGTAAACTACTCAATATTTAAATAACAATCCCCTTGGCTTAAACTAGTTAATTCTGTAGTATGTAACTAAAAGAACCCTGTCTGATTTCCCCTCCATCATGTCTATTCCTCACATTCAATCATCATGCATTCTAGCAGTTTTTCCTGTTATGTTCTTCCCATGTTTTTAGACTTTTCAATTTTAGACAGAGCAGTCAGTCAAGCTATAAAAGACATGCATTTTCTTCTCCTATCCCAATAAACATAGACTACCTCTGACCCTTTCATATAGCTGTTTCAAAATTTTAGTTAAAAACCTGAATTTTTACCACATAGAATGTCACAGCTGCTTCTTGTCATGTGCTGTAATTACATTGCCACTTGTACAAATATTATCCTATATCTGAAAATTGCCTTCTTTCATTGGTTTTGTTTTATATATATTGATTCATTCCCAGCAATTTAAATCTCCTAAATGCATAAAACACAACAAGTACTAAAGCAGGTTTTACTCCTCAAAAGTATTTTTCCTGGAGCTTTCTTGACTCCGGACTGGTTAGTCTTGAGGTTGTTGCACAGCCTGCATCCCAATATATTTATATCCATCATAATCCAGAGGATTACTTTTCCCTATTATGTTAGATCTCTCAATCCCCTCCATCTCAGTTTCTTTCTTGTTTACTCATTTGTGTTGATAAAGCACAGCCATCAGGAGTATCTTTGAAAGCTCCATTAGAAGATGAAGTAGCTCACAGAATCTCCAAAAGGTCCAGAGTAGGGTTTGAAGATTGTACAGCCAGGAATCATATCCAACTTATCTAACAATGGCTGTGGAGATATTCACATTATCTCCTCACATTGAAGCACCAAAGACATTTTCAACCAGAATCTATGCCACTTCTGCCTCTGAAAGCTCAGTTTCCTACCACCCTTCTCCAAAAGCAGATCCTATGCAAAATCCACTTCCTTCAATTTCTTCAGTTGAGGTCTTTCATGGATGTGTCTGACTGGGAGAGCCTCCTAGGTCATAATCTGTTTAGAACATAACTATGCCTTTTCTTAGATGCTGGAAAACTTGAGTTCTAGCTTCAACTTTGGTATGGTAGGGCTCATAATGAGGACATTTTCTCAAATATAAAAAGGAAATTTTAAACTTATTGAGTGCCCACACAGCTGTTTATTAGATTTTGCACATCTGAAAATATCTTTGTTCTACTCTCATGCTTTTCTTTCAGAATTGTGGAGACATGCCTTTATTGAATTCTATCTTCTCAAATCCAAAACCAGTCTGTTTTCTGATCTTTCTTATACCATCTGTTTTCTCTTCTAAAGTAGAAACCAGTATCTTCCTTGCTGTGAAATTGGTTTAATTATTTTTATGTATGCTTTTCCATTCCACCTTCAGTTCTCTTCTATTTCTTTCTCTATTGTTGTACATATGTACATACAATTAGTTGGATATCAAACTTTTTGACTGGTCTTTGAAATATCTTTTTTCTCTTAGTTTCAAACACTTTGTTCTGTTATTTGCCAAACCTATCAATTTTTTTCTTTTTTATTCAGTTTATTGGTACTTTTTAAGTATACAGTACAGATACATTCATCATGGGATCTTGTACACTTACATGACAGATCTTAGTTCTCATTTTTCCCCCATACCCTTGCCCTCCCTTCACCCCTTCCATCCTATCAATTATTTTTAATTTCCAGCAATTATTCTTGTTTTCTGAATATCCTTTTTATTACAGATTGTAAAAATGTTTCCCATGGCTGTAGATTTTTCTCCTTTCTCTAGTAATATTAATTATTGTTATACTTGATTTGTCTTTAAGAACCAGGCCTGAAAGAGCTGGATTTGCCAGGCATAATAGTAAGCTTCACAGAGAACACTTTAATAAGGCTCTAATCATTTCCTTTGGGGCTAGAGACACCTATCAGTAACTGAGGCTAAGAATCTAACAAAGACTAAGTTTAGACATTTATCTAATTTGAAACTGGGGCCCAGAAACCTATGATGCCTGAGTTCTGTTTAGATAAATATTAAAAAAAAAGAAATTAGAACCTATAATAAAATCCTTCATTCCAATCAGTGAGAATTGAGACTTTATATTTCATATTTGCTTCAAGTAGTTTTTTGAACAACTTTATTGATATAATTCACATAACACAAAATTCATCCATTTTAAGTGTACACTTGAATGGTTTTCAATATACTTACAAAGCTGTGCATGCATCACCACAACCTAATTTTAGAATGTTTCCATCACTCCAGAAAGGACTTTGTTCCCATATGCAGTCACAGCCCATTTCCACCTTCACATCCAGGCAACCACTAATCTACTTTCTACCACTATCAATTTGCCTATTCTTAATATTCAATATAAATGGAATAATATAAAATGTGATATTTGATGTCTGGCTTCTTTCAGCATTTTTTTGAAGTTCACTTATGTTGTAGGATGCATCAGTATTTTGTTTCTTTTTATTGCAGAATAATATTCTATGGTTATAGCACATATTCATTGACCAGTTAATGGACATTTGAGTTGTTTACATTTCATGCTACACTTTTCCAAAGTAACTCCAACGTTTTTTACTCTATTATCACCATAAAATAGAGCTCCAATTCTCTGACATTCTCACCAATACTTATTATTGTCTAAAAAGTATAGTAATTCTTGTGATTATGAAGTCATAATTACTGATTTTGATTTACATTTCCTTAATGATACTGAGCATCTTTTTTTTTGTTTTTTGTTTTTGGTTTTTGAGACAGGGTCTCACTACATAGTCGAGACTGACCTGCAACTCACTATGTAGCCCAGGCTGGTCTCAAATTCAAAGTGATCCTCCTGCCTCAGCCTCCTGAGTGCTGGGATTACAAGCATGTGCCACCACGCCCAGTTTCCCCTAAAGTTTTTATAGTTTAGCTTATATTTAAATCTATAATCAAATTTTGCTTAATTTTTGTGTAAGGACCCAAATTCATTTTTTTGCACGTGGATATCCAATGGCACCACTTGAAGATTATTTTCTGCTACTGAATTGTCTTGAAACTTTTGTTGAAAATCAATTCACAAAAATGTAAGAGTTTATTTTGGACTTTCAACATATTGTCTTGAGCCTATGTGTACTTTTTTGGGGGGGTACCAGGGATCAAACTCAGGTCCTTGCGGTTGCAAGGCAGGAGGCAGAACCACTGAGCCAAATCCCCAGCCCCTATGTCTATTTTCATACTGTACTAGTATTGTAATTATCATAGTTTGGTAGCAAGTTTTTAAACAGGAAAATGTAAAGTCCTCCATATTGTTCTTTTTCAAGATTATTTTTGGCTGTAATGGGTCTTTTATGTTTCCACATGAATTTTAGAATCAAGTTTTAATTTCCGACAGGAGGAAAACAGCAGATATTGTAAGAAGGATTACTCTAAATTTGTATATCAAGCTGGGCATGGTGGTGCACACCTGTAATCCCAGTACTCGGGAGGCTGAGGCAGGAGGATCTCTGTGAGACTAGCCTGGGCTACAGAGTGAGTTCCAGGTCAGTCTCACCTACATAGTGAGACCCTGTCTCAAAAAAACAAAAACAAAAAAATTTTTTTTTTGTATATCAACTTGGGGAGTATTATAATCTTAACATTAGTCTTCTGCCCCATGAACACCAAGTATCTTTTATTTAGCTTTAGCTTTTAACATTTTGTACTTTCTAGAGTATAAGTCTTGGATTTTATTAAATTTTCCCCAAACATTTTATTCTTTTTGACAATATTGTGAATAGACATTTCCTTAATTTCATTCAGACTTTTACTAGTGCATAGAATTCACTGATTTTTGTAAACTGACCTTGAATTTGAAACCCTGATGAATTTTCTTGGGTTTTATTAGTTTTTTAGTTTCTTATAATTTTTAATATGTAAGGTCATGTTATCTGTCAATAGAAATGATTTTATTCCTTCCCTACCAACCTGGATGCATTATTTTACTTGCCTGATTCTCTAGCTACTTTTAAGTAGAAGAAATAAATATCTCAGATGAAGTATATATTCCATTTATATTCCAAATCCCAAGCCACTTTCTCTTTTTCCCTTCCCATTGGTAAAGACAACCATGAATTTGGTACATTTCCATTTCTGGATAGTTTTTCATTTGTATTTGTGTGTGTGTGTGTGTGTGTGTGTGTGTGTGTGTCTATAATAGAGTGCTATGTTGTGAATCTGCTATTTTAATTTTATATAAATAATATGAAAATCTGATCTTTTACTGCAATTTTAAAATTCAACTTTAATAGTTTTAATAAGTTCCCATATATGTATATATACATATATGTGTGTACGTATATATTTTAAGAATGTATTTTATTAATGTATATCTCTTGGTGGGATTTAACATTACTTCCAGTGCATCCTATTACAAACAATACCGATATGTCTTTGTGCTTATATATGATTATCTACATTAGATAATTTGGCAAGTAACATAGAAACTAAATTCTGTATTTTACTAGGTAATGTCAAATTGCTCTACCTACTGGCTACCCTAAAACATAAGCAATACAGTAGGAGAGCTTGTTTCTCTATAACTCTAGGTGCAATCAATGTCAGCTTTTTGGTTTTTGGCAGTTTGGTTAATTTATATCCTTTTATTATTTTATTATTAACATCATTATAAGGTGGCCTATTGAGTGGTGATGTCAAATACCTTTTCATTGATTTACTGACCTTTTCTAGATTTCAGATCTGTGACTCACCAATTATCTTTTAATTGTTTTTTGTTAGGTTGCCTTTTAAAACTTCTTCTACTGATTCATAAAAGATTTTTAAGTGTTTGGGATACTAATTCTGTATCTCTTGTATTTTCGCAAATAGGTTATTCCAGCCCACCATCTCCATTTACAGTCACAAATATTTTTCTAATTAAGTGTAATCAAATTTGTTAAGCATTTTTATTAGGACTCTTTCTCTATGTCCAATTTGTAACCCACTGCTTTGAGGTCACAAAAATTGTATCTTCTTACAATTATTTTCTTTTTTATTTTTATTTGGTTTCACTCATTTGAAACACTGCATTGCTGTTGGGGGGCAAGGATCACTATTTTTGGTTTTGGCTATTTTAGAAGTTCAGTTGTCTATTACCATTTTCCCCCTTGAGTGGGAATCCTCCTCTTTCATATGCTAAGTTATAATGTAACAGATCTCTTCCTAAACTCTTCATCAGGCCCAATCATTTATTTGTATATTCTGTGACAATGTTACACTCATTTAATTACTATAATTTTATATTTTAGCATTGATAGTTGGGGTAATAGTCTCTACAGCCTTTTTCAGAATTCGACTAGATTTATAAACTTCAGCATTTATTTTAGAATAAATCTGTCAAGTTCTATAAAAATCCTCTGATTTGAATTAGAATTACATTGAAAGTAAAGAAGAATTTGAGGAAGATTTCCATAGCTCTTAGTGAGTGTTCCCATTCATTAACTGGTGTATTTGTCCCTTTATTCAGATCTTCATGTGTATACTTAAATACTAGTTTGAACATTCATTCTAGAATTTTCCATGCAGATTGCTATATTCTCTAGAAAAATGAAACCCAAAAAACTGTATCTCTCCCCTTTCTGCAACTCATACTTCTTATTCTATTTTGGAGCTGGGCAGGAATGAAAGCCCTAAATAACTAGATATGATCTTTAGTAAAACACTGAATGTTCGCTGAGACAGTAAGAATTTTACACTCATTTTACATTTTAATATGAGTGGTTCTAAACTTTAACATTAGAATACATCTTATCACTTATCATCTAATCTGAGAAATTTTTTGAGAGTAAAGGGACCCAAGAATGATAGACATAAACCAGAACGCTACTAAAATGTCAGTTAAAAAGCAATAGAAAATACAACTCTCTGTACTTTCACACTGTAGAATATAATTTCAAGTATAAAAACTTTAGAAAATTAACCCTAAAACTGTGGCTATAAAACAAGTTTTTATGAAAAAGAGTTAAAATAGTGATCATCATAACACAATAGTTAGAAATTAATAACAAAATAGATAACTTGTAGCCTTACAAAATTAAAAATACATTTAATGAAATGAAACAAAAAACACATTGGGAAATACTTTGATCTAAGTGAGAGTAAAAACACTACATTTAAAATCTTACAAGATACTGATAAACAGTACTAAAAGATAAATTTAAAGCCTTAAATAAATATTTAAGAAAGGGAAGATGGCTAGAAAAATAAATGAACATCTGAGGAAATTAGAAAAAAAAAAAGTGAAGAAAGTAGAAGGAAAGAATAAGGCCAGAAACTGATGAAATGCAAAGCCAATGTAACATAGTGAACAAACAAACCCAAAAGTTTTCTTTTTAATTCTAATAAAATTGAAAAATCTTTAGTAAAAATGGTGAAGAACAATATAAAAGACATAAATAACCAATATAAGGAAAGATAAAAGAACTATCCCTACAGATGCTGCAGAAAACTAAAAAGGAAAATATAGTATGAAACTTTATGTAAATACATATTGATTGAAATAAATTTTTAGAAAAATATAACAGCAAAACTGATACAAAGATATAGTACATTAAATCCATCCTTAACCAAAAAGGAAACTGAAGTAGTCATCCAATTCTTCCCCTAAAACTAGGCTTTAGGTGAACCTTTGAGGGAGATGTAAATCCAATCTTAGACAAGTTTCTGCAGCACCATTTTAGGGTAGTTGAACTTACTAATTTTGTCCTTTGTGCTTAGTTTATATTATTTATTGATTGAAAATGTCAGAAAAAGAAAGAATACTTCCTAACTCATAATACAAATTATATAAATCCTCCGTAAGAACAGTGAGAAAGAGAAGCAGATTTCTCTTTATGAATAGAGATACAAAATTCCTAAATAAAATTTGAGTAAACTAATTCCAGTAACATATGCATCATGATCCAGATGTATTCCAGTTATGAAAGGATAGCTGAAAAATTTAAAACTAAGAAATGATAAATTAATGCAGTAAAATATATTATAAGAGATTAAAAGGGAATCTCAGATGCAGAAAAAATTGATAAAATCAATCATTTCTTCAGCAAACTAAAAAAACTTTAATAGTAATAAAGCACATCTACCAAAATCACAAAAGTGAAAAATTAAAAGTTTTCCTTTGTAGTTTAGAAAAAAGAAAAAGATGCCTGCGATCAACATTTTTATTCAACAATGTCTTGAAAGTCCTCACCAATATAAGGCAGAGAAAAAAGAAGAAGGAAGGGGAAAAAGACTGAAAAGAAACAAAGTTGTCATTATTAGCAGATATGATTGTATGTGTGAAGATGAAGAGTAGACGCGCAAACTGTTTGAATTAACAAGATAGTTTGGCAAGTTCTCTGAATTTAAAATATCTATTTTAAAACTCAATACTACTTCTATACAATATCAACACAAAATTTAAGAAAGATGCCATTTACAGTATCATTAAACACTAAGTGGCACCTAAAACTAAAACATTTCTATGATGACTAATATATTAAATATACTTTAAAATATTTAACGATGACCTAAATTAATACAACAGTATATAACCTGCTAGTACATTTGGAGACAACATTGTAAAAATGTCAATTCTTCTTAATCTATATATTCAATGTTATCTTCATTAAAATACCAAAAGTGGCCGGGCGTGGTGGCACACACCTGTAATCCCAGCACTCGGGAGGCTGAGGCAGGAGGATCACTGTGAGATCGAGACCAGCCTGAGCTACATAGTGAGTTCCAGGTCAGTCTCAACTACATAGTGAGACCGTGTCTCAAAAAACCAAAACCAAAACAAAACAAAAGTATTTTTGTGGAACCTGACAAATGGCTCCTAAATTTTATACTAAAGTTAAAAAGACCAGGAACTGTAAAAGCACTCTTATAAAAGAGAAATGACATTAAAGACAGTTCAGCCAGATTTCAAATGCTGTCATTACATCATGTACGAAAATGAATTTCTGGTGTAGTTGTGGAAAGCCTAAGAAACCTTGTGAAGAAAATATTTGAGAAAATCTTTATGACCTCAAAGTAGGGACATTTTCAATCAAGAAATATCATACACTAAGCACAAAAGATAAGATTCATAAGTTTCAACTACCCTAAAATAAAATGAAATATTTTTATATATCACAGTTAGTATCAGGCCAGGGGTAGAGCGCTTTGCCTAGCATGCCCAAGGCCATATTTAATCACCAACCCACAAGATAAAAAAATCATTATAAAAGTATTCC
This sequence comes from Fukomys damarensis, assembly GCF_012274545.1. Classification (NCBI taxonomy): domain Eukaryota; kingdom Metazoa; phylum Chordata; class Mammalia; order Rodentia; family Bathyergidae; genus Fukomys; species Fukomys damarensis. The sequence goes on along the minus strand of NW_022900928.1, from coordinate 45,566,233 downwards.
AAAAGGAGAAGCCAAGAACTGCAAAATTATACATGCAACACAAGTACTAGAGAATATATATCCAATGTATTAAAAACTCATAGAAATACATTAAAAGAAAATTTGATAGAAAAGCACTTCACAAAAGAAATTTAAATATACAATAAGCATATAAATTACCAATCAAGGAAGGAAATATAAATTAAAATTTAAATGATTTTTTTTTTTTTGAGACAGGGTCTTATTAATGTGGTTCAAGCTAGCCTTGAACTCACTATGCTGCCAAGGCTGGACTCAAACTTGCAGTGATTCTTGTGTCTCAGCCTCCCAAGTGCCAGGATTACAGGCGTGCACCACCATGCCTGGCTTTTTAATGGCATACCTATATACTGCCGGATGAGATGAAAATGAAAAGTTGGACAAAGTGTGGAAAGATTATAGAATTGGGAGAGTTTCTATCATGCTTATGCAATATATAAATATATATGCATATAAACATATCTACAAATATATTTATATATTTAAATGTTAAATATATTTATAGATATATGTGAATACATATATTAATATATATACAAAGTGCACACATAATATACCTCTATACATTTAGTGGCATTATTTGCAATACCACCATAATAGAAATATAATTGATAGAATTCATGTAGTGCACATTTTTACACAATGAAATTCTATATAGCATGCCACAGCTACCCATAACACATATTGAGAGGAAAAATGCAAAACACAATAATATATATGATTCATTTATATAAACATTTAAAACTCTTAAGGTTCCAAAATTGGCAAGACTAAGTATGATTTAGAAATATATACACAGGCATTTATTGGAATTTATTTGGGGTCTTTATATTTGATTGGCTTTGGTAAATGTTCAAAGGTCACTGAAAATAGTGCAGTTCTATTTTGGCTGTAGGATGTCACATGCATATAAAAATACAATGAGCACATATACATAATACACACCTATATGCACACATATAACATATATATAACAGCAATGGCATTATCTACCAAGATGAATTTATGTTAAAAAAAATTCCCACCACAATCACAGATTGGTCAGCTCTCTCTTATAATTTCTTTCTGCTTCATATTTTCCCAGCTATGTGGTTATCTGCAAAAATGTTCATGACTGTAATATTTTCCAGTGAATATGTGTGATATAATAAGATATACCTTTTGTCCCTACTAATGTTATTCAATATAAAAAATATTTTTATAACATTGCTACATAAAATTTTTGTTTATAATTTGCCTGGCATGTCATTTTTTACCTTTTCATTTTCCATGCTTTAGTTTTTTAACTGTTTTAATATGTTTATTTCTAATTATGTTAGTAATAATAGTCTGGCCCACTAATGAGATGGTCCTGTGGTTAGGTTAGACAGACATCTTTAAGTTATAACTGTGTCAGTATTCTAGTGAATGACATGTCCTACACAGGCTGTTAGAAGCCACTTCTCTTTATTTCTCTATTTTTCTTACTTGCAACAACATATTAAAGCACTAGTTCTTTATATTAGAAAATATATTTTGAGATTAAAATTTCAAAGCATATTCATTATTTATATTACTTTATTTTAAAATGTGATTTCTGACTTGAGAGCATTGGAGGTTTCTTTCCCTATTTTGTATTAAAAGCCTCAAATATTTTTAAATAAAATGTTTACCTTTTGTGGGTTAGTAACATAAATAAGGGAGTTTACTAAAATTGAGGTAAGTGATTCCACTTGGTAGAAATGGAAAGAGACTGGAGTAGAGTTGTAACTAGACTGAGTAACTTAATTAGAATTTTGATGATATATAGAAAGTCTAATCATCACGATTTTTTTTTTTTTTTGGTACTGGGAATCAAACTTGGGTCCTTGTGCTTGCAAAGCAGGCAGTGGCATCACTGAACTAAAACCCCAACCCTCACATGATTTATTTAGTGATTTTCTCCCAAATAGAAATGATTTTTTGGGGGTCTTGTCATATCTTCATTTGAAATCAGGATTTCAGAATGTAAGTAATGTTTTCTCTTTAAAATATAATAAAGGTAATGACTTTATACATCAGAACATTTTTCCTGATAAAAACTCATTCATTCATCCATCCATCCACCCACCCATTCATTTATTCTCTCATATGTAAAATTTTTACTGGGCAACTGTTGGTGTCAGGCATTGTTTCAGATACTTGTCCTACACTACTGAGCAAACAAAGATCCTTGCCAAGGTAAAACTTATATTCTGCATGGAAGGGGTAGAGAAACAAAACTAATGTAGCATTATCAAATGATATAAGATCATGGGAAATGATTTATGTATGCCATGTAAAGAAAAAAGAGCAATGGAAGAAAGAAACATGAGTATAGGATTTTAGGGTACAAAAGGTCAGAACAGCTGCAATTTTAAATAAGGCTGTAAGGGTTGGCTGGTCCCATTTGAACAATGACAAATAAGAGAAGGAAGAGAGTTCTTGGTAAAGAAGATAGCTAATTCAAGGCCTCTAGGATAGACACAGTCATATACCTCCAAACAACACCAGGAAAGAATGTAGCCTTGAAAGGTACAAGCAAGTAATGAGTTAAAGAGGCAAGGGGAAGGCTAAACACACAAAACCTTGGAGGCCATTTGAGTACTGTACTTTGGTTCTTACTGTAAAGGTAATGGGAGCCAATGCCTCATTATCTGACTAAATGTCCTTTTCTTACAATCTCACCCTACAATATTAATTTTTTAAATTGTTACCCATCAAATGGTGTAATTCATTGTTAATTTCATTTTCCTCCTTCATATTTATTGTCTACTGTTGTTTTGGAGTTGCTTTTTCTGAATAGAGTATGCCTTATTTTATTGGGTTGTTTGTATTTTTATATTATGCATTTTACTATTAATAGCAATAATAACCTTTTCCATATTATACACATTACAAAACATATCTGCTAATCTAGCATTTAGCTTTCAGCTTTGCTTTTGACATCCTCTGATATAAAATTAATTTTATTTCTAAAAATTTTTAGCCCTCAGATCTCACAAGATTGTGAGACTACCCTTCACTGAGAGGGATTTACAATCTCAATCCAGGAAACAGAAAAAAAAAGAAAGAAAGAAAGAAAGAAAGAAGTGACAAAAGACTGAAAGGAAAGAGAAGTAGAAGATAAGAAAGGTAGAAAAACGTCTGGATAAAATTTTTAAATAGGTGTTTTAAAGTCCTTATTTTAAGACTCAGATATCTGTCTTGATTAAACATCTTTCCAAACCCTAGGTACCAAAGTTTCTCAAAATTTTCTTTTTATGATTTTTTTCCCTTTTGGGGTATTTTATGTGTAAACTCTGATGACAGAATATATTACTTCCTTCCACAAGAATAGCTGGTTTTACAATCACAATTATTACATATAACATCCTTTTCACATTGAAATAAAATACTACCCTTCTCATATTAAAAGAAAGGAGCATTTTCAAGGTTAAAATATTTCACACCATGTTCAAAGGATGGCAAGAATGATCTAAAAAAAATGGTGGTTTCGTAGATTTTGAGGAATAGGAAATATGGCAGGATGCCAGTCACTAACAAGGCTGGAGGAGTTAGGACGCACAGCACCGGGGAAGGGTTTGGAATGACCTCGTCTCTAGGAAAACATACAAAGCTGAGGATGTAGCCAGAGCCAAAGGCCACTTCACAGATACACTGAGAAGGGTGTGGAGGAATCATTAAGAGCTTCTCTTATCCCAAGGAAGTCAAACTATCTTCTACTCTCAAAAAGAGGAGAAAGGAAAAAGAGGTGGAAGAGATACATACAGTTGAAGAAAGAGGGGAATGTAGATACTATTATTGCAGAGGGGGAAGATAAACAATTAGTGAACATGAGCAAATTGGCAAGCATAATTAAGGGTCCAACTAGATCTTTGCAATGATAGGTTTAAAATAACAATTTATGAAAGTTTATATGATCTTTGCCAGCTAGGTTAGCTGATAGGATGAATTACGTTTTCAGTAAATTTTTCAACATTTGATTCCTTTTTAAAAAATATTTTCAAACTGCTTAATCAAAGGTTTTGTAATTGCATTTTCTTATTAGTACTTTCAGATCATTTAAGTTACAACTTTAGATTTTTTTAATTAATATTTTCACACGTTTTAGTTAAGAGTTAAATTTTGTGAAATGATTGATCACATGTTGGTGTTCATTAAATTATTGGGAGCTTATTTGATTACAGTTGGCAGTCAAAAGATTTGGTAGTTAAATGGATTGGGGTGACTCAACTTGGGGTTGATAAAGACATTTAGAATATACAACTGGATTTTTTTTTTATAACCGTGTCGTCTTGCCATTGTTACTCTATTCTTTTTTCACAGTGCATAATTCATTCAGTCATTCACTTATTCATTCAACAAATACTTACTCAGCACCTATTTTGTGCCAGACACTGTTCTATATGCAGAGGATACACCAGTGAACAAGAGACAAGGTTCCTGCTTTCCTGGAACTTATGTTCTAATACAGGAAGATAGACAATAATAATAAAAATAACATTAATAATGATAACTAACATTTATTCACCAAATACTGATGCTGAGACAATTCTAAGCACTTTACAAGTATTAATTTACTTAATCCTTAGAGTAACATTATGAAGTGGGACTAGAATTATCCTCATTGTAATATGAGCAAATTGTGGGCACAGAAAAGGAAAATAACTTGCCTACAGTTTACACAGCTAGGAAAGGTCTAAACTGGAATCTAGAACCAACACAGGCTAGGTCTCTTTCTAATGGTCTTGCTTTGTAACCTCTCAGACCAAAAAGAAGGAAATGAAACAAACATAAAACACCTAGGTAGTGTTTATAACTATGAAAATTTAAAACGGGGTGATGTGATGGTGTCCCTGGGGGTGCAAATAGAGATGTTAGGGAAAACCTTAAGTACCTGCAGTATCTGAGCTGAGACTTGAAGGATGACAGTAGAGTTATCTTGGGGCAGAGACAACAAAGAAAACCTAGCATAAACTCCTTTAAACATAAGAAATACCAACTTGACTACATCTAGAGGTTAGTATGTAAGACTAACTGATTAGAAGCCAAGTCTAGGATAAAGCAGGACCCAGACTCCGTGGGACCTCAGGTCACATTAAAAATGTGACTTTTTTTCTCAGCGCAGCAGAGTATGAAAAAGGAATATAACCTCATCAAATTGATAATTTTGAAAGATGACTTCCACAGCTACACGCAAAACTGTAGGACAAAAGAAGTAGGGAGAAGCATGAGAGCAATTGTAAGTGGAAGAGGATTACAGTTCAGATGAAGGTGATGCCATAGAATGGCATTTAGGGTAACTTTTGAAAAAACTGTCAAGACTTGCAAATGAACAGGATCAGAAAAGTGAAGAGAAAGAAATTTTGGTAGATGTCTCGGGATTTGGTTTGAGTTACTAGTATGATGGTAGAATCCTTTAAAATGTTTAAAATAGGGAGGGGTAGGAATACCTTCCCTAAGAGAAATCTACATTTGCATCTTGAACTTTGAGAAGTGACTTTTTTTACTTTTCTTTCTTAATTTAAATTTTTCAAAGAAATAACTTGAGAAAAATACTTATATGTTAAATTTTATGAGAACCTGATATATGAAACTAAGTTGGAAAAGCTGGATTTTTATTTAACAATTACTTATTAAGCATCTAACTCAGGCCCACCTGTGTGATAAGATACCAAAACAAACTAAGCCCTGCCCGCAGCGAGCTTTAGGATGAGAGGAGAGAGCACTGGTGACCCCCGCCCCGCGCCCTCACTTTTCGATGCCTCATTAAAACTTCACCTAACGCTTGAGTAGCCATTTTAATTCCATCTCGCGCTCCTGGCAGTTGGGCCCACCGTACTAAACGTTCAAGGTCGTCAACGCTAATAATGACATGTCCCCTCCCAGTTAACACTAAACGCTTTTTTAATAAAAATAAAAATTTTACAAACAATACGACAACCTTTGCTTTGAAGTCTAATATTTTTGCAGGAATGGTACCTTTATAAAGATCGTGGTTGCCCCCGTAACATATTTGTTCTTTCTTCATATCCAATTAAATGAAAACACTAGTTTTTCCGTAGCCCAACTCCCTAGGCTTGTTGGGTCTACCTCAGGAGAAAGGATGGAAGCAGGAGCCGATGAATTTAAACAGTTTGGAGTAATCCTAGCCGGGGACGTGGTGTCGGCTACCCGGGGCTTCCCATCCACGCAGAACCGGAATGGAGGAGTCTGGGAGGGGGTCGGGAAAGGAAAAGACGGAAGAGACATTAAGTAATTGGTTCTCCAAGGTATAAAATGATATTTAGGGTCTACTCTAAGGCACAGATTTCAAACACCCGCCCCCTGGGCTGCTTCGGCCCCGCCCCTTACTGTCGTCACGCCGACTTCCACCAAGGCCTCTGCGGATTGGTCGTGGCCTCCACCTCTGAAAACGAGAAGGCGCCTGGGTTTTGCTTCCGGGTCTTGGGTCGTAGCCGTGGACGCAAAGGATTTTGGGAACCAGGCGTCGCAAGGATGTTTGTATGATCTTCCGAAGCTGCTGTTAGTATTTGAGCCAAGGTGTGCGGCCGGAGGATCGCGATATAGCCTCCTTATACAGGTGAGGTTGGAAAGGGCACCTGGGGTCGGGGGAGGGTGGTGAAGGCGCCAGAGCCGTGGGTATGTGGGGTGCACCCGCAGCTTTCAGGCCAGCCGCCGAGGACGCTGCGCGAAGGCAGCTTTGCTTCTGGCCCATAGGTGGGCCCGGGTCGCTCCCACCGCCGTATTGGCCACCGGTGGATGGGCAGCGAGTTCATGGTGACGGCCAAGGGCGGGCTCCCGGGTGATAATGCGGGAGGCGGCTTTGCCCTATCAAGATACCTTATTTCCCCCACCGAATACACTCCATTACCCCTTCTGATTATTAAGAGACGTATATTAAAGGAAGGAAAGGAAAAAAATCTATTTCTGTCACCCATTCCATTCACATGATTTTTTTCAACACTAACAGAATTTTAGTAGCCACATGTTTGAGGCAAAGGTATTTCAGTTGCTCAAACCTGAAAGTAACAAAGAATGAATTCCTAATTTTTGGTTATTAAGATCCTGTGGGGGTAAGGTTCCTGATTTCTGCGCCTACAGAAATATATGTGTATATAAATAAAAATTTACATAAGTTAAGCATAACCCACGTATGGTCTGATTTATGTTATGATAGCTATTAAAGGAGAAAATTGGATCAAAAATATTGCTGAACTATACTGCCCGGGTAACTGTCAATTGAATTTTAGCACTTATCTCCAATACACTGAAAAACTAAGTTGGTGATTTTTAAATTGTTTAGTTTTTGTTAACTTATTTCTTTTGTTGAGGCTTACATGTTTTGCAAATCCTAGTTTGGTAGAATAAAGTTGAATATTTTTAAGACTTAGTCATGGCAGTTGTTTATTTTACATGAACTTTGACATGTCATGTCTCCTAATTTTCAGTCATGTGAGAACTAGCCCTTTCTACTGGTGACAGAAACAAAATAGGAGACTTGTACAAAGCCACACAACCAAAAGAAGAGCAGAAACACCGACTCAGATCTTTATGACAATATTTTGTTCTAAATAAGAGCTACCTCAGAAACCATATTCCATGCATACCCTTGAGCCTCATACTTTGAAAACTTTCAGGGAATGTAATTGGGAGTTTTTCACAAAGATAGATATTGAGTAATTTATCAAATGAGAGTGTATTGGAAATAACTTTTTTTTTTTCAAGGCATAAAAAATGACAACAGCCGCCAGGCCAACTTTTGAACCTGCAAGAGGTGGAAGAGGAAAAGGAGAAGGTGATTTGAGCCAACTCTCAAAACAATATTCAAGTAGGGACCTTCCCTCTCATACAAAGATAAAATACAGGTAATGATGACTTTCATTGTTTTCCTATACACAAAACAAGACAAACTCTATTAAAGGGCATTGCTAGACATGGTGGCACACGCCTATAATCCCAGCACTTGGGAGGCTGAGGCAGGATGATTGCTATGAGATCAAGACCAGCCTGGGCTACCTAGTGAGTTCCAGGTCAGTCTCAACTACATAGTGAGACCCTGTCTCAAAAAAACAAAAAATAAAAATAAAGTGCATGCTCATAGTATATGATCATGTTTGTTATATCACCTAGTTTTATAGGAATAGAATGCAAATGAAGGGTCGACAATAAAATTATGCTCTATGATTTTAAAGTGCTATCATGCATTCCTCTTAACCAGGAATTTGCATATGTAGATAGAATAGTAATTATTACCTTAGATATGAACACTATCAGCACTAGTCCATATGAGATAAAAGTATTTTTGTAACAAGCCTGTGAGTTGTTATCAATGTGCAGCCATATTATAGGAAAATTAAGGGATTCAGTTTGGACTTCTTGAAATATTAGAAACATGGTAAATGTGTTATCTTCTCCTCATTCTTGTTTTATGCTCAAGGAACAAAGTTTCATTCATGAATTATTTTCCGTTGCTGTAGCCATGTAATTTTTTCCTTCGGTGGGATAAGTAACATTTTTGCCCTGGTTTGTTTCTAATTTAGACAAACTACTCAGGATGCCCCTGAAGAGGTTCGTAATCGAGACTTTAGGAGAGAATTGGAAGAGAGAGAGCGAGCTGCTGCAAGAGAGAAAAATAGGGATCGTCCAACCCGAGGTACAACACTGTCTCAAATATTTGTCTCATAAAATCATTTTGATGGTTTTTCTCTCTTATATAGCAAAGGGGAAGTGTTAATGTTTTTGTGAATTCTAACAGTGCCATAATGATTTTAATGTGGACTCTTTGTACCCACAGATCTCTTAAACATTGTAAGAAGTGCAGTAGTTGTTTCAGTGAGCTAAAAGATGTTTGTTTTCCTTCAGAACACACAAACTCCTCTTCAGTGTCAAAGAAGCCTCGGTTAGACCAGATTCCTGCTGCCAACCTTGATGCAGATGATCCTCTAACAGATGTAGGTTGTGTTTTCTTCTTTTGTCTCTGTCTAGTAATTTATCATGTTCTTCTAAAGTATGTGTTTTTAATACTCATGGCTTTTAGAAGTGATATGTATTTGTTTTCACATAGTGTTATTCAAATGTGTCTCTAACTTCAACCATAAACTTATTTTATGTTAAGGACTTAAAGAACAAGTCTGATCTCTAGAGAACCAAATATGGAAGCAATCTATTAAAGGACATACTTTCCGCCACAGTTCTTACATTAAGTTCTAGAGTTTGTGCTAGCATGTTTTCCTTCAGAGGATGCACTTACGGTTGGGTTCTGGATTCTATAAACTGCACCCCCTAGCTTTATACTCATGGGCCTTTCCTCATTAAATTTGAAGTTTCGTTCAGCAGCTCAGTGCACATAATGATTCCCAGGATTCATAATCAACCCATTAAAATTCAGTGGGGGCCTTATAAACTGTAATTTAAGATTTTCAGTGTAACAGTGGGAAAAAAATCTTAAGTGACCTGTCATGGGTAGTATCTAATTATGCACGTATGTCAGCAATTAATTGTAGACCTAACTGATGGAGTTAACTACCATTCATTAAAACAGAAATGCCAGTTTTAGGTGAAATTTAATGAGTATTCATTTGAAATTACTTAGTACCTTTATTGTGTGTCTAATAATCCCTAATTGCTAGCTTACAGCTGCTTTTAGCAACATGAAATTATTTTTAGTCTCTTCGGATGATGCACGCTACATATGTACTGTGTTGCATCATGAGGTATTTGCTTTCTGATTTTAGAATATTTTCTTGTGAAGTTCTGTTTGGCCATGTAAATTTGAAAGGTACTTTTTATGAGGAATGGACATAGTAGTAAAAATTCACAGGCTTTTTTCTGGGGCTTTATTTTTCAGTTGATTGTTGATTTTAATCATGATGTTTAAGTATATTTTCCCCCAGGGAGATTTATTTCTGCCCTAAAGATTTGGTATGTTCAATTTTTATGAGGAAAAGTGAATATGTATTTTCTCTCCAGTATCATGAATTATAATTATGTCTTTTTAGGAGGAAGATGAAGATTTTGAGGAAGAGAGTGATGATGATGATACTGCAGCTCTTCTTGCAGAACTGGAAAAAATTAAAAAAGAAAGAGCTGAAGAGCAGGCCAGGAAGGTAAAATCAGTATTAAGTATTTATATCTCCCCCTCTTCTCACTTTTTTTGTGTACCAGGGATCGAACTCAGGTCCTTGTGCTTGTGAGACAGGTGGTAGAACCACTGAGCTAAATCCCTAGCCCTCTTCTCACATATTTTTAAACTCAAGTAATATCTTCATGTATTGGGAATTTTCCTAATCATGTCTGAATATGACAGTGCCCTATAGATCTATAAATCTGATTATTTTTATGACATCCTAAGTCTTCTGGTTATATTGGGTATTCCTTTCAAATAGTTCAGACACCCTAATAGTCATCAGCGTGATTGTTTTCACTTGTTAGTTCAATACACTTTCAGTCAGTGTTTACTAAGTGTCAGAAGAATCAAGACAATATATAGTCATGATCTACAAAGTTTCTTGTCTCTCGCCTAGGCACTTGTTGAGGTAATATCTGTCTGGATCTTATATAATCTAGGGCAAGTTACCTGACTACTTTGGGTACCCACAATCTCCTCATTTACATGGAAGAAAATAATGTCTAATTCAATATCTTTTGGGAAATAGGCAAATAGATTAAGATATAAATTTGGGAGATAAGCACAAGTCTGAGCATTTAAGGTTTATAAACCAGTGCTGGGATTTTGTTCTGAAGGTTATGAGGAGCCAGTTGATTTCAGCTGGAGATTGTTAAGATTGCATATGACTTGCATGATAAGAATTGGAAGTGAGAAATAAACAAGTGCTAATAGAACAATCAAGGAGATTGAATAGACCACGTATGGTGATGGTTTGGTTGCTGCAACAAAAAAATAGCTAACTGATTGCATATACAAACAAAGTGGAAGGGATGTATTTAAGCAGAAAGAGATGATGAGTTCTGTTTTGAACATGTTTTACTTGATACATGGTAAGGCGTTTAAGTAGAGATATCTGCCCCCATTTTCACCCAGAGTAGCACAATTTTTTTATGGACGTCAGTGTTAGATTTCATTTGAAATAAGAATTGTTCCATTTTTAAAAGGAAAGATGGAAAGCCTTTGGAGAAACATAGTGATATGGATTAATGCTAAGAATCTAAAGAAACAAGAGTTCACAGAAGTGTCAAGGAATTCAGAAAAGTAGAATATGAGGTAGAGTTTGAAGATTTAGAATTCAGATTGGAAGAAGAAAAATGCCCCTAAAGAATTAAGTAACAGTATCTTTTGCTTGCCACTAGAGGGCAGTCATTCCCCTTTTTAGTGTGCCTGTTCTCTATACATACTGAGCTAAGAAATTTATGAAAATGATTTGGGTTGACCTTGAGGGAGGATAAACATTTTAGACAGAGGCCTGGAAGTTAAGAGAATTTAATCTCTGTACAAAAATTCCTTGGAGTTGCATCCCAATTTTGTTTCTTTTGTCCCTGTTTTCCCTTTCCATCAGCTGTTCCCACATCAAAATGTTATTAGCCTTTGTCAGGGATTAGCATACTTCCTGTAGTAAAGGGCTACATGATAAATGTTTTAAGATGGCTGGTGATACAGCCTATTTGCAGCTACTCAACTTCAACCCGTGTGCTATCCAACCATTAGTTTATGTGCTTGTTATTTGAATATGGGAAGAGTAGATGCCTTTTTCTGCCAGTGCTGTGTGTAGTAATCAAGTGACCCTAAAGGAAACAGTACTCTACACATAAAACGTCTAGCACCTGTGTGTTAACACAAAGTCTGGACACAAGTATACTTCGGTTCCTGTTTTTCTAGAGTCTCAGAAAAATATCTGTGTACCTTAAGTATAGAATAGTTTGTTAAATACTGTATATACTTTTAAAAAGGTTTTCTATTCTTCATTTGAGGGATAGTTCCTGACTTTACTTAAGTTCTGAGCAATGTGACCTGAAGGAATTTTTCTGTTTGTGTTCCTACAAATAACATCTCACTTCTCAGTTTTCTTTTTGGTATCAGGGATTGAACTCGGGTTCTTGTCCTTGTAAGGCAGATGGCAGAACCACTGAGCTAAATCCCCAGCTCTCTGTTTTCTTGATAAGAATGAAATCCATCATTCACATTTTCGCATTAAAATGAAGTATCAGTAACCTTTGTGGAAAACTAGATTCATTTTAAGGTAATTTCCAGATCTGTTAAATCATTAATTGCTGTAATTCCCCAAACAAAGTAAAATTGGATTTATATAAAGATACATGTTATTAGGTGTGGAAGTTATAGCTAAGGATTTTAGACATTTTATATTCCTAATTTTGAGAATGAAACGGGTAATTTGAGTTTGATGCTAAAATAAAAAAGACATTGTGTTGAGTGAGAGGTAAAATATAAAAATAAAGAATAGCAGTAAATCATAATGAAATGGATATGTCAAGTAAGTTAATAGAAGTGCATGTTAAATGGAATGTATTCTTTTACATAGTAGTTTGTCTGATTATATATGTTTTTTAAGAGTAGGAAAAATTTGAGAGAAATATAGCTTCTGTCTAAGAGAGACAGAAGGGGGACCAGAAAGTGGGTTGCCCACTCAGGCCACTTTTCAAAGATGTTTTATACAGCAAAACCATGAGGTGAGGAGGGCTCAAAACTATAAGACCCAATTGAAAATTATGAGGTGGGGCAGAACCATGGCCAGCCAATAAGATTACATTAGTCACTCCGGTGATATTGATTAAATGGGAGTCAAATGGGGGAGCAAGTCACATAGCAAGCACACAATGATTTCCCTTAAAGGTGGGTCAGGGATAGATAGTTCCTGGAAAGGCTGAGTTAAGACCTTGTCCTTCTGTCCCCCCCCCCATTGATACCTATCTAGAATATCAATCACTGCTATTCATCCTACGTGGATGTGGTAGTTTCCTCTCCTTTTACAATTCTGGCCTTCAGTGAATGTGTCTTGATTGTCCTGCATATTGGCTCCTTGACTGTCCTCCAGGTTGGCTCCTCTTGGCTGGCCCTATCTAACTGCCTACAAGATACCTAATTAAGTTTCCTATCTGTAGTATTACCCCCTCTGAAGAAGTTCCCCTAACTGCTGTGAGGGGGCAAAGGGTGAAGACCTTTCTGGCTACTTCCATCTGAAGAGGCTCATAGTTGTGATCAGCAGTTAGAGTTACTGTACAGAGGATCTATCTAAAGGCCTTCTATAGGTGCCAGGTATTGTCATTTTGGTAACTATTATATAGCTTTTAGTCTGGAGGAGACAAAGCCAAATAAACAGTTAAGAGGACACGGACCAGATTATAAGGTCAGCAGGATTGCTATGAATGTAGCCAACACGGATTTCCACCAGGAGGAATTAGTCTAGTAACAGCCTCCCACAGACGATGAGAAGGTAAGGTCTGAGGGGAATTCAGAATCCAACGTAGAAGTCATTGTATAGTTTAGCAGTTATGAGCTGTATTACAAGGTAGACCTGGTGGATCCCAGTAAAAGAAGTCTAGCACATTTGTCATTGGTTCCATTTGTATGCCTTCTTGGAGTTTGGTGGCCTCTAGGCAAGAATAGACAAAACTTTTAAGAAATTAGAACATGAAAAATTTAATCATGAGCACACTAGAATGGAAGGGCAGGTTGGGGAGAAAGTCACATCTAGATACTGAAATGTAACCTGTTAGTTCTTAGACACTTTTATTGATGGAGGTTATTGTAAGACTCAAAGTCTCACTTCCACTCCACGGAGCCTCCACAATGCTGAGTCCTATAGCCCAACGATGGCTCCAGAGGCAAGACCCAGAGCCTTACTTCTGAAAGCCGTGAACAGCCAGAAGGGCCTCCACGATGCTGGGACCTATAGCTCAGCGAGGCTCCGGGAGCTGACGGAGGAACGAGAGTCACCCAGGAAGGAACACAGCAGGCTAGATGGTAAATAGACCTTTATTAGTCTGGCCAGACAGCACTCTCAGAACCAAGTAGCTGGCTCAGAGCGATGCCAGCTCAGGAGCTGAGGTCCTTTTTATAGTGGGGTTAACATTTTAGTTTTGCAGGCAGGGGACCAAGGTCTGCTGATTTGAGCTGGTGGTCAGCAGCCATATACTCGGCAGTCACATATTGATGGGTGAGAGATACCTATAGGATGTTTCAAAGGTCACCAAGACATTCCAGATGAGCAAACAGTTCGACAATTAACTTGGGGTCTCTTTGTCTGGAACCACTAATTTACACGTTAATTCGGATCAGGACTTCAAACAGTACAAGATTGCCTTACATTCCTAAGCCAGGGTTAGAACAAAGGTTGGAGCTATGGCTACAATGGGAGGGGGTTAGAGCACTGTCTCCTAGGCCCTTTGTCATTTAGCATGGGCTTGTAATTTAGGTCTTACAGTTATCTATAAATCTGATACTTTGTCATAAGTCACTCTAGTTTTAGTAGTAAGAAGATAAGAGAATTTGAAGGACAAATCTTGCTAAGAAATTTGAAACTCTAGCTGAGCTTTTACAGATTTTTCCATAGTTTTTTCCTATAACCATGGTCAGCTACTGGTAGAGCTGGAAACTGCAAGAAGGGATCAGTGACTAGAGCCCCTTTTTATTTTATTTTTCTTTCTTTCTTTCTTTATTTTTATTTTGGGGTGGTACCAGGGATCGAACTTGGGACCTTTTGCTTGCAAGAATCAAGGCAGCAGAATCCCCAGTCATAGAGCCCCTTTTCATATCCAGCTCTGTTACTATGGCATTATTTTATACCTCTTTCAGTTATTCTTTTCTGCTGGGTGTTTAAGACCAAGTTAAAGTGAGACCTGTGTTAAACAACATGAACCTCTTACTATCTATCATGGTCAGTTAAATCTCTTCAGGCATTACTTTGGAACCAAGTATAGAGCCCCTCCTCTCCTCTCAGTGTCAGCTGTCAGGATGGGTCATGGCCTTGCTTGACTATATGTTGCTTTCAGTGAAAGCATGGGAGACTTTTCCCCCTTGGTGACCCTCCTTTGGCACATTTGTCCTCTGGTGACCAGCAATCTCCCTTCTCAGGAGATTGAATGATTTACCAAAAACGTAGGATCCTATAGGAAAGATTCCTTTATATCCTGGATCTTGAGACCTTGAGGGGCCAGGGCCAAATATTGGCTGTCCTCATAACCCAGTTTACCTTTCTAGTTTGGATCTCCAAACTTTAGTTATTGCGCACCCAGAAGAAAAGATCAGTAACATAAGTATTTCAGTAGGAGCAGTGAGCTTATTACAATTTTATCTGAACATTAAGCATTTTGAAATATAATGCATAGTTAAAGGAGCTGTTTTTTCTTCTTACTAAACGTGGTTATTTTAGTAGTAGTTGAATCTCTGCAGAATGTTAACACAGCATTTATACGTTATAGAGAAAAACCTAAGATCAAGAGACACACAAAGTATTTTAGCTTGTAAATCATGATGACACTCTTTGTAACACTGACATGTCCATCTTAGTATAGAATACTCTTTCAGTCAGACACCTCCATCTAATCACAAGGCATTAAATGACATAAAGAAAATCTTATTTAGTTCTTATTTGTTATCTTTTAGTAGGATACCATCTAAAGAAAGCATACATATTGGCCTATAAATGTACATTAGAAGTTCATAATGTCTATTCCTTAATTTTTGGTGTATGACATTGTTTTGACTGGCGTTTGAGCATCCCTAAGCGTGGTGACATATACAATATACATCACATAAGTTCTTGAGAAAAAATATTTATTTGACTGGTTATCTCGTGCTGACTTGACATGTACCTCTTAAGAGAAAGGCAGTAACTGAGTCAAAAAAGATCAATACCATAAACAATATCCTGGGAGGGCTGGGGGTTTGACTCAGTGGTTCTACTGCCTGCCTTGAAAGAGTAAGGGCCAGAGTTCAATCCCTAGTACCAAAAAAAAACAACGTCCTGGTGCCTGCCTTGCAAGTGCAAAGGTCAGAGTTCGATCCCCAGTACCCCTCCAAAACAAACAAACAAACAAAAAACGTCCTGGGAGATTTGTGCACTTAGAAGGCATGAATAATATTTGAGTATACCATGAAATAACATTATCAGTTACATGAAACCCTTTGTCACTTTTTTTTTTTTTTTTTTTTTTTTTTTTG
>NW_022900928.1:45471452-45550056 GCF_012274545.1 Fukomys damarensis | reverse complement strand
AGTTGAGACTGACCTGGAACTCATTATGTAGCCCAGGCTGGTCTCGAACTCACAGCAATCCTCCTGCCTCAGCATCCTGAGTGCTGGGATCACAGGTGTGCGCCACCACGCCCAGCTCTTTGTCACTTAATTTTGTTTGGCACCAAGAACGTTTTAAATAAAACCTTGTTTTCCCACAGAAAACTTAGTCAGTTGACCATGACCAATACATACATTTCACAGTAATATGTTTAGCAATGTATTTCCCCCAAAGCTATGGAAATCACTGAGGTCCACTTTGTGAACAAAGGCTGGATAAATTTTTCCAGGTAGCAGCTCCTTTATTTACCAGGGGGTGTCCTGTCCAGTAGTTTTCCTAAGCCCAAGAGTCTTTAATTTTTTTAACAAAATTTTTAGATGACCTATGAGAGCCAGATTACAGCAATTAACACGTTATTTTTGACCAATGAAAGATTCCCGAGTTGTTATATACAGACAACAATATGTACTGTATTTGTAAAACCATTTGACATTATTTGGATCATCTGGCAACCAGGGAGGGAGCATGTCTTTAATTACATTTATCTATAAGCCAGCTTGAGTTATAGGCAAACATCTTTTAAAAATCCAAAATTCCAAAAAGAAAAAAAGCTCAAACAAACAGCCGTACATGTTGTAACAAATAGAACAGACACACACATGCACACATGCACAAGACAACTTGTTTATAAACCAGAATGCACTCAGATGTATTTGGCCAAGTTGAATTATAATAACCTTTTATAATTTTTAGGTTTGTAATAAGACTAGTCAGAACTTTGTAGGTCAATTAACAGATCTCTTGTAATAAAAATCAAAAAGAATAAAAATCTACCCTTGTGAAAGCAAAGACCGTTTTAAAGTGGGCCCTGAGCAGTTTATCTGACTTGAATACACAGCTATACAGGCTTCTCATTATTGCTTTGATAGCCATAGTTGTTTGATAGCCACATGGAATTGTTCCCTCTAAAGGGACTGTTAAAGGTAATTTTAACAATTTGTTGGGCAGGGAGGGTCACTTAGGCCAGGTTTGCGTGTAGAAGAGACTAGGTGACATTCTTTGGATCTAAGTATGAATTCCAAACAGGAAAGAAGGCCTGCGAAGGTTTCGACCTGCTATGCTACAGATGTCTCTCTGTGACAGTTTTTCCATTTTAAAAAGAAACAAAGGGAAAAAGGTATCCATGCCTGTCCCTCTTCTGTGCCCAATCTAGGTGTCCCTTAGACTTTATCTCTTCCAGTGCCAGTTGTGGCAGACTGGAGGTGCAAGGAAGTGGCCAGAGCCAGGTTAGCTGTTCTTATTCTCTAATTTTGCCTGAAGGCTGAAAGACAGATAAATCTGGACTAAAACTTTGACATTTGTTTTTCGAGAGTTTGAGGATTAAGCCTAGACCAGTTTTCTGTATGGCTCAGAAATAAGTGAAGGCCGCCTTTACTCTGGAAGTGTTCCAGTTCGGGGGAATCTCACCATTCTGGAAGCTTTGTCTTGGAATCCAGCAGCCACAGAGTAGGAAAGTGCCTTGAACCAAACACTATTGAGAACAGTGTTATTTGTCAGGGAAGGGCAGTGGAGAAGGGACAGAAGAGTGCCTTTCAATATGGCACAAGAACTAAATCTTAACCATCTAAGATGTAGAAGGACAATTAACATCAGGAGCTTTTCCAGAGTGGGTCTGTAATTCTTAACAAAACGTGTCTCTAGTGACAAAAGCTATGATTGACTACAACTGCATTAAAAAGCAGAAAATCAAATAATCAAAGAACCTGAATGGCTACTTTTTGCCTCTTGAAAGAAAATGAAAGCGTTCTACCTATATGTTTAGGACTTACCCTTGTAAGGAACTACTCTGAATCTGTAATATCTAATTTATGATTTAAATACTCTAACAGGCTGTTGAGCAGGTCCCTGATCTTGTAGAAACATTCCCAAAGCCACATCTCACCTTTTATTAGCATACAAACTAAAACGGTGTCCTGTAGACAAGAGTGCTTGTTTGAGCTTCTGGAATGCGGTCTGGGAATAAGATTCCCAGGTTAAAATATTGCTGTCTTTTGGGTTTCTCTATAAGCTGATAGAAGTGTAAGACCTGAAGGAGAGACTTCCACTCCATGGAGTTTGAACAGCCCGAAAGGCCTTCAAGATGCTGAGGCCTATCGGCCAGCGAGGGCTCCATTGCAAAACCCTGGGTCTCACTTCCAGGAGCCTTGAACAGCCGAAAGGGCCTCCAAGATGCTGGGACCTCTAGCCCAGCAATGGCTCCGGGAGCTTGATGAGCAACGAGAATCACCAAGGAAGGAAGGAACACACCAGACTAGTTGGAAAACAGACCTTTATTAGTCTGGCCAAATGGCACTCTCGGAACCAAGTGGCTGGCTCAGAGAGGAGCCAGGTGCTCAGGGGTTTGCACAGTTTTTAAAGACAAGGGGTGTGGATTGCAAGCACACAAGTGGGCAAGGAGTCAAGGTTCTGCTGACCATCACGGATGGTCAGCAGTCACATACTCAGTAGCCACACATCGATGATTAACAGATATCCTATAGGATGTTTCAAAGGCCACCAAGACATTCTGGATGAGCAAACAGTTTGACAGTTAACTTGGGCTCTCTATGTATGGTACAGATTTTATCTCATAGTCTAGAACCACTAACTTACACATTAATCATGATCTGGACTTCAAACAGTACAAGATTGCCTTACATTCCTAAGCCAGGGTTTGAACAAATGTCAGGGCTATGGCTACAATGGGAGGGGTTACAGCACTGTCTCCTAGGCCCTTTGCCATTTAGCATGGGCTTGTAATTCAGGTCTTATAGAAGGATCACACAATATACTCTACTATCTAAAGGTGACAAAAGCCTGTAATTTATAGGAATCTCAGCTGTTTTAAGGTCTTGGACTATGGAATTGGTTTCTTTTTTCCCCCAATCTTTGCATTACCTTAGATATAATAAGGCCTCAATATTTTACCTCAGAGCTGCAAAGTTGTGCCTTAGATCTAGAAACATTATAACCCATCAGAAAATTCAGCAGAACACAGATGTCTTGGCTAGAAAGCTCTTCTGAGGGGGAACATAGCATACCATCTACATATTGCAAGACTGTAACTTGGGAATAGCTATAGTATTTCCTTTTATTAAATCAGGATCTAGGGATGTCCTCACCTTTTTTCTGATAGTTCAAAATTAAAAATAACTGAAGGACTTGGTTCTCATGCTTCTTAGACCTTTAAGAATACATGCCTGAAAATGTCTTTTATTTTAATCTCCTATTTGATTGGCAGGCCAGTGGGGGGTCTTGTAAAGGAACTGTTTGTGTTTCAGTAGAAACCAGTTATTTCCCTGGCTGCCTGTCTTTTGAGCTTACAAAATTAAGACAATATTTGTCTCTAAATGTAGTAGCAGCTTGTAATATTACTTGTCTCTCATTAAAAAATCAATATTTTGATTTAAGAGCAACATTATAGCTTTTTAATCTAGTCTATAGGTCTGAATCAGTCCTGTGAAAACCTCAGTGTACATATGAGGGTCATCTGAAAACTATTTTAGGTCTCACTAAAGCTTAAAAAGGGCTCGAATGACATCATTTCAGATCACTCAGAGACAGAAGATATCTGATGATTATTGACAAGAGTTCCCCCTTCACCTCATGGAGGAGTCCAGATAGGGACAAGATATGGAGGTTTTCTGCTGATTACCCAGTGGGCTGTCGGGACCTAGTTTCTTCTGAGAGAACTTTGGGTATCTGCCAGAGAGTAGCCCTGGCTGTGACCCCTCAGTTGTCACCTCAGTTTCCACTGATTCCACAAAATCAGAGATCTGTCTCTCTGAAAGGAACCCAGTTGCCTATCTGGTTAACATTCCCCCCCACCTTTGGCTTGAATGGGAGTGAGGATTCAGCAGAGGGCAACTAGAGAAACCTGTCCTTTGCTTTGAGAGTGACAGCTGCTCTAAAGGCAATTCCTAGCTGGCAGAGTAACCAGTTTGACATTCTATAAGGGACAGATAAAAGCCTGAACTCTCTTTATCTGAGATGATTTCATAGGAGACCCATTTCACAACATTTTTAAGCAACGAAGTCCAAATGCAACATATACAAAACAAGAATAAAAGGTAATTTTAACAATGCCTAAGAAAAAGAAGAAATTAGAAAACATTTAAAATACATAACTTAAAATTAAGACACTTTGGGGGCGGGGGGTTTAGCTCAGTGGT
Organism: Fukomys damarensis; assembly: GCF_012274545.1. NCBI lineage: Eukaryota > Metazoa > Chordata > Mammalia > Rodentia > Bathyergidae > Fukomys > Fukomys damarensis. The sequence goes on along the minus strand of NW_022900928.1, from coordinate 45,545,826 downwards.
GCCGCCGCCTGCCTGGCAAGCTCAAGGATTTGAGTTGGATCCCCCGTACCAAAAAAAAAAAAAAAAAAAAAAAAAAATGACACTTTTGAAACAAATAGCCAGAGCCTATGAAGCAAAAAGTTACAATATGTGTAGCAAAAAGACCAAAGTTAGAACCTGTGAAAGAAAACTCTTACCTCCAACCAGTAACCTCAGTGGAAGACCTCCAAAATGATGTGGGGGAAGAGATGTAATTCCCAAACCTGATAGATATCTGAAATGTGGGTTCGTGTTTTCTAAAATCAAAGAATGAATCCTAGGAACAACGGAGATTAAGTGTAGGAAAAATTTATTGAGAGAAAGAAAGCTTCTGTCCAAGAGAGACAGAAAGAAGGGGGACCCAGTTATCTGATTTTAGTAGTTGCTTCTTAATAACTTGTCATTAGTCCTTAAGATGTAAGTCTACATTGTAATTCAAAATAAAAAATGGCTTTGGATCACAGTTTTTGTGTAGCTCTTTAAAAATTGAGACACAAAAAAATATTGAGGCACTAGCTTTGCTAAATGTGTCTTTGATATTTAATTGTGTTCTTAAATATAAAATATTTGTTGATGTACTCTTAAATATTAAGGTGATTAATTTGTACTTCAGAGGACAATATATTTGAATTTGCATCTCATAGTTTGTCAGAGGTAGGAGAGATTAATTACTGTATGATGGCAGCATGAATTTTTTTTTTTTTTTTTTTTGCAGTACCAGGGATTGAACTCAAGACCTTGTGCTTGCAAGGCAGGCGTGGTACCACTGAGCTAAATCCCCAGCCCAGCAGCATGAAATATTTATAATGAAAATGTCTAATTTTCTTGTCATACATTCCTAACAGTCTTTTTTTCTTAATGAGCTAATATAAGATTTTGACCTAGAATTAATACAAGTAAATTTGAGTCATTTTCTGTCATTGACAGGAACAAGAACAAAAAGCTGAAGAAGAAAGGATTCGTATGGAGAACATTCTTAGTGGAAATCCTCTCCTTAATCTCACTGGCCCATCCCAACCACAGGCCAACTTCAAAGTTAAAAGAAGGTAGTATAAGTAATGGGTTGGATTTATATAAAGAGATTTTGAATTAAGCTTCTAAAACTCCTCTTCCACTAACATTCTTCTATATCTGATTTTGGGAAAGTGAAAGAAAATAAACTCATTTTTAGTAGACACTTATACTAGCCACCTATATACCCAATAATCTAAACACTGGGGCCAGAGTTATGAGCTGAGCCCTTTAACCATGAAACTTTATTATCACATGTTGTCATTATGTAGTTGCCAAGACCACCACTCACATAGAAATACTCAGTGCAAGGGTTCAGAGGACTTGGCATATGGTTGTATTTACAACTAACATAGTGAAGGTACACAGCCATGTTGTGTAGTTACACTGGTGGCTGACTTTGTAAGGGGTCATAGGCAGATCATGAGGGGCAAAGATACAGACTGGAATGGGAGGAACCCGCGTGTAGACTTCTTTAAGCCCTGTTCCTCCCGTAAGAGGTACACAAAACAACATAAATGGAATAACATACGCAGGATTTCTGCTCAGGGAAGCCCAATAGAGACTCCATGCCTAAGGTTTTTATTGGGAGCTAGTCATATAGGCACCTTCTGCCTAACACATACAAAAATCCAGATCCCCAAAGAAAAGCAAGTGTTGGACATAAACCACATTATATATTCATTTTGTTTGTTTTTTGGTTTTTTTTTTTTTGGTTTTGGTTTTGGTACTAGGGATCGAACTCGGTTCCTTGTGCTTGCGAGGCAGGCGGCAGGACCACTGAGCTAAATCCCCAGCCCAACATTATGTATACATTTTGGCATAATAACAGTGAGAAACACCTGACAACACACAGGTTTCTGAATGCCAGCCAAAGCCCAGCCTTTTTTAAAGGGAGGCCTTAGGATAGCTGTCTTCAGTCTGTTAATGCTTTTCTATACTGCAGATGTGTGTGGAGGAGTGAAGTAAAAGGCTGAAGAGGGAGAAAAGATGAACAGTAAATTCTTTATATAGTACTTCAGTGATGATAAATAGGAAATAAAAGATTACTAGAAATGCTGAATGGGAAGAAAGTTGGCTATTATTTTACATAAGATAGGAATGTAACCTAAGGTTGGACATGGGGAAGGTAACAGGTTTAGGACATGGTAAAGTTTGGGCTGTTACCTCCTGTCATGGATAGATAGCTTGCTGTGTTTCTGCAATTACTACAAATTGGAGATAATTTGGGAGTTGTCATCTTATAGAAATTTTGAAAGCTGTAGCATTGAGCAGTATTATCTAGAAAATGAGTGTAACTAGAGAGAAATCAGTGCTGAGCCTGGCATTATGTGTGGAGGTTGGGTTGATGACTAGGTACTGATACCAGGAACAGTGCCCAATTCACAGTAAGTGCTTAATAAATAAATATTGTTTGAATGGACAATCACCTGAGAAGGATCAGCCAGTGGGGAATAAGGAAATGAAAACCAGAAGAGATTAGTATCTAGGAACCCAAGCAGACAAAGTACAATATTTCAAGAAGAAAGGAATTATCATCTAGGTCAGATATTGATAATCTAATACGTGAAGTGAGTACTGAGATTTAGCAAAATAGAGGAAAAGTTTTGGTATGAGAGGAGGGACTAAAAGCGTGGTGGGAGTAAGTTAAGGAGAGAATGGATGTAGAAAAAACTTATTAAATATTTATTAAGCTGTATAGCTTAATTCTGCCCTTTTTTGGATCCAAATAGAAATATATCTTATATTCAGTCACTGATCGGCTAATGTTTGGACATTAGGGACGTTAGTACATTAGTGATAACTTCAGTATTTTCCAAAGATACCCACATTCTTTGCTTATTTCCCATGTGCAGCTTCTTCTAGCAAATACACACATTAGATGGCTTTGTATTTTATATATATATTTATAAGAGTATGTCGAATATATGTGTCCATTGTTTATATGCTAGATCATAATCAGAAATTTTGCCCCTTTTTTTTTTTTTGGTACTGGGGATCGAACTCGGGTCCTTGTGCTTGGGATGCAGGCAGCAGCACCACTGAGCTAAATCCCTAGCCCTTGCTTTCTATTTTCTGTAACACATGTATTTTGTAGCCCACCCAAAGGTGCTTTTTAATGCTTGCGTTTTGAAATCCAACCTCTTAAGCAGTATCTCTTTATGGTTAATGTAGATGTAGGCCAATACCTGGGCCTTAATTGTTACATTCCAATACTTTTTTGTTCCCTTATAATGTGAATATTACAGTGAATGACTACTATATGGTAAACTGATAGACGAATATATAAAATCTTCAAAACCACCTAGTCTAAATTAAGCTGACTGGTTCCTATAATTTAGTGGTTTGTACTAATCACAGTAGTCTTTGTACTGCCAGTGTTTTAGACCTGAAAACATCAGTGAAGTTGATAATGAAGTTTCTTTTACTAGAGACATAGTGACAGTGTTTGGTATGTTCTAATTAGGAAAGCAAGATTCTATATTAAGGATCACTTTGTTGTTTGGCTGTGTCAAGTAAAGCTTATAAAGCCTCTTTCTGTGTAATACAATTTTTCTATTGCACATAGTATTCTTTTCATCTGATGCAAACCTGAGGGCCTTTTTATCTTTTTTTCTTTCAGGTGGGATGATGATGTTGTCTTCAAGAATTGTGCAAAAGGTGTAGATGATCAGAAGAAAGACAAAAGATTTGTAAATGATACACTGCGATCCGAATTTCACAAAAAGTTCATGGAGAAATATATTAAGTAGTACAGTTTTATGTGCTTAATTAAATTCTGTAAAATGTTCAGGATTGGTTTGATTTTTTTAACCTTCTCACCATCTAAATGATGTATAGTATTCCCTAATTTTAAGCTCCAAAATACCTTGTCCTTGATGATGTATTACGGTGATAAATGGACACAGGAATAGGTTTAACACAGTTTCCATTCGCTGAATGTTTCCAGTCAATTTTTTTTTTTTCCTGGTTTTTTTTTGAGACAGGGTCTCACTATGTAGTTGAGACTGACCTGGAACTCACTATGTAGCCCAGCCTGGTCTGGAACTCACACCGATCCTCCTGCCTCAGCCTCCTGAGTGCTGGGATTATAGGCGTGCGCCACCATTCCCGGCACATGTTTGTTTTTAATATTGGGAGAAGGAATCTGCTTGCAGTTCATATTTTTAATCTAAATAACTACATCTGTATATCCAGCTTTTTCTTGTAATTTATGCAGCATGTAAAATGTTGCGTAATTTCTTTTCAAAAGAAAAATTGTCTTTGTGGTGTTTTTGTAATGTATATTTGCCCCTTTATTTCTCTCACATTGATTTAAGGTCAGTTAATTCATAATATTTTCACTATGTGCTTTTTAAGAATACAATAAAAGGTTAAAGGGATCACATTTTGAGCCACGTGTTGTAAGTACACAGGCATGTCCAGGAGAGAACGGTACCTCACCTGTGCAGGTGCTCCTGTCTCATTTGACCTGGGACAGGAGCTCTGTAAGCATTCTTAGGAAGGCAAATGGCGATCACGTGTGATCTGGATGCTGAAATGCCATATTTCTCTTGAATGAGATAAGTGCACACTGATACATATTAGACACAAAGCTGTGGAAAGTTTCCAGTCAACACATAAAACCTTTAGAAATAAGGTTTATCTGTTATTTGCATATCTGTGGGAAGTGGGAGGGAGAAATACAGCTGGGCTCTATTGGGAAATAAAGGCTTCCTTAAGTTGGACTGTGGTTTACAGGCGCCACATTAACAGAAATTAGGTGCCAGCCCTGGTGTTGTAACACACATCTATAATCCATGCTACTCAAGAGGTTGATTCAGAAAAATAGTGAGGCCCACCTGAGCAACTCAGCCAGACCTACTCAAAAACAAAGGGTTCAAGAATATAGCTCAGTGCTAGAGCTCCTAACTTGAGGTGCTGGGTTTAATCTCCAGTCCCACAAATTTGGGATGAAAAATAGAGCCTTTTACAGATAGAGACCATTTCATGGGATTCCTTAGCTATGAATGATGTTGAGTTTTAAAGGTAAGACTGAAAGCAAAATAGCATATTACTTATTGCTTGGAATTTACGTCAATCGTTTTCTGTAAGACATTCCTCTAGTATTTTCCCAGTGGAAATTTGGACATAGGTTGTAAGTAGCCTGAGTCAGGAGTACGGCAAGACCTGGCGGCCAAGTCTTGACTGCATATATGCTCTGCATTTTTTCAAGCAACTATTTATACAAATACTGAGCAATTTGTTTTTCAAAAAAGCCTTGAATTATAAGCCTTATTTTTATCTCTAAACTTTACATTTCCATTATCTTCCTAGCAGCATTATTAGGTAGAAAAGAAGGACTGTGTCATTCAAAATTAAGAATAATGAAGCTCAGGCTCAGTGACTTGATCCAGGTGAGTGATGGATCATGTATAAACACCTCGACACTAAAAATTTACAGATATGAGTGACATTAGCTTCCCAGAACTGTAGTTCTTGTTCTTTTTGTAGCATCGGAAAGAATATATGTTATATCCAGAAGTCTGGTTTAAGTGCACCATTGCTGCCAGATCCACATATTTCGGATTTTCTATTTGAATCTAATAGGTTATGGAATAATCAGAGTAAAGCTAATTTCAATTTTCCCCCCTTTTCTTTTAGTTTTCCAATGTAGCATCATAGCATATAACCCAAGTTGGTAAATGTGTCAGCATCCCAATATACTGCACAAGTTACAATGTAGTTAGCTAAAATGCTTTGTACTTTGCTTGCAAAAACCCTTGCGTTGGAGCAGTTAAGGGACTAGTCCTTTGAGGAGCCGATGCTGAGTGGAAAGAACCAGAGCTTCAAGTGGATGCAGCGTGAAGCCCATTTTTGTCACTTAGGTTTGTTAGAGTCAGAGTGTTTCAAGTGTTTACTGTGTTTGTACAGTACTCATTTAATACCATTCCTTGTAAGGTAGACATTGTTATTTTTCACCTTTTATACATAAGGGCATGGGCAACTGTAAGTTTTTTAAAAAACGGCAGTCATAAACTTGGCCAGAATTCAAACATAGAAGTCTTTATTCTAAGCCCTTTTCACTGCTATGCTTGAGTGCCTCTTCATGTTAATTAGCCCACTTGTATTTTATGAAACAATAAAAGTGGTGGTTTTTTGTTTGTTTTTGGCCTGATGTTTTTGTTTAAAAAATGATTACAGGGAACTGGGGGTTTGGCTCAGTGGTTCTGCTGCCCGGCCTCACAAGCACAAGGGCCCGAGTTCCATCCCCGGAATCAATAAAAAAAAAAATGATTACAGGGGCTGGAGATTTAGCTCAGTGGCACCATGCTTGCCTCACAAGCACAAGGTCATGAGTTCAATCCCCAGTACCATAAAAAAGAATGATTACACTAAAAGACGTTGCCATTCATCCTCAAAGTGCTCCCCCTTGTCTTCAACAGACTTGTTCCATCATTCTTGTCAGTTTTTTCTGTTTTTTTATTGTTCTTAGTACATAATACCTTCTTCATTGGGCAACAGACATACATGTGTATGTATCCCATCCCATAGACATGTATAATCCTTTTTACTTCCCCTCCCTGCTAATAGAGGGATGATATATGAACCTCTAAATGATGTAAGGGAAATATTATAACTCCCAACCTGTTAGATGACATTGAGTTTGTATTCTCTAAAGTCAAAGTGAATTCTAGGAACAACAAAGGTTAAGAGTGAAATATTGAGGGATAGGCAGCCTGAGAGTCAGGAAGGGACACCCAGAAAGTGAGTTGCCCCCAGCCTCACTTCTTGAGAAGTTTTGTAAATGATAAATGTGGGCAAAATGTGGTTATAGCTATGATCAATAAGATTATAAGTATAGCAGCTTAAGTAATATTGATCCAATGTTACTACAATATTGCAAGCAAGTCGCTTAGCAAATATGCATGGAAAGAACAAAGAACTCAGGCAGATAATGAATGGGAAGAGTCTTGAGTGCCCACCCAGGTGGCTGATGCCTAGCTAGACTTCATCAGACCAGGTGTTACACCTTAGCCCTTGGGAAAGTGTAGGCCTGGCCAACTGATGGGTCTCAGCTGCAGTTGCAGTGTGTTTGCCCCTATTGTCTTGACTCGGCTCAGCCCTGTCTGATGGCCTGTTATATTTTTACCTAACAGCTGTCTATAATATTGGCTTCCCTATCCCCATTCCCCTTACCATCTTTTCAAAGAACTCCATAGGATGATAATCGAGGGACTTTTGTAGGGATCAGATAATTGACTTTAAGTGTCTGGCAGGTACATTGTAAGAGATTCATACACATTCTCTTTCTACCTGTGGGGGGGATAAGCCATCTTCGGATCATAACAGTAGCCCAAGGAAACTGAATTTTAGTTCTCCCATATACTAGCTTTATGGCCTTAATGTTATTTAAGTCTTTAAGCCTCAGTTTCCTTTCATACAGTAACAATAATAATACTTCCCACAAACTGAGAAAATTATAGGTGATACAAATGCTTGTCAGAACTGCTGGACACTCTTGGAAGGTAGTGATAATTATTCCCTTGTCTTTCTCCAAATTTCCAATCAGATAAGAAATTAGGTAAAAGTGTGAACTGAAAATCTGAGCCAGCTTCCTGGCTCCAAACCAATCACTCACATCCTGAGGGTGTAATTCTGTCATTGCTGTTCTCAAATTGTAAATGAAATCTTACAGGACAGGAAAGCATGGTCCAGGGCTTAGAGCCTTGGCTCAAGAGGTATTGACCCCAGCAGATTTTGTTCAGCCCACTCCGGGTGCAGTCCTTGACTCAAGCACAGGTGGAAAAGCTGGATCCGGTGGAGAGTAGAGGCCTGAGGAATCCTGCTGGCAGCAGGCCCTGTTGGATTGTTTTCCTATGGCGTACTGGAATACCAGCACCTGGCGATCAGGATGGAATCTGTTCATCTGTAGGACAAGATTATAGAAATAGGGCCAACTGGACTGCACCACTCTCGTGGGGAGAGGGTGGGCAAGTAAAGAGCAGTGACAGTGGGAGCTTATGCAATATTGGCCCAGAGTTCCTGTTCTGGGCCACGACCAGAACAAAGGAAAAACATGGATCCATTTTGTCATCCTCTTTACAAAACACTAGATATCCTTTTTTTTATAGTTGCTATTATTACTGGTAGTGGTGTTGTGGTAGAGATTCCTAAATCACACTTCTGTAGAGCCTCCCCAACTCTGCATACATCCTAGCTCCTGAAAGCTTTTTTTTTTTTTTTTTCTGTTTTTTCTTTTGTGGGGTGTTTTTTGAGACAGGGTCTCACTATGTAGTTGAGACTGACCTGGAAGTCACTATGTAGCCCAGGCTGGTCTCGAACTCACAGCGATCCTCCTGTCTCAGCCTTCCAACTGAAAGCTTTTTATACACAAGCATCTTTTAGAAATTTTCCATTTCATTTTTTAAAATGCCTGTTCTCACTTCCCTAGCTCTCAGAATCAGGAGAAATCTGTTGTGTTCGCACTCCTGGGAGAGGCCTCCTCTCCAGGGTGTTTTTTCATCTTAGCACAACTTCTGCCTCCCTTTGACAAAGAAAGGAAGATATGGTTGCTTGAGGTCCTAAGATAATTGGAAGCAGCTTCCTGGGAGTTCAGGCTCCCCTGTGTGTGGTGGAGCCTAAGGCCGGGAAGAGAGGAGTGGGAACATCAATGACTTCTACTTTTTCAGAGAGGAGGGTTGTGTTGTCAACTTGAGATTTCCTCAACACTCACACTTCCTCGCAAGTCCTACTCTGGGTTTCAGAAGCCTCTCTCCAGAAGGTGTGTTTAATAACAGCTGGGAGTTGAGTCACTGTCGTGAAGCATTTATTTCAAAGAAGCTACCAGGGAGGGGAAAAGCTGCCAGTGAAGAGAAAAACTGTGACAGGCGGCAAAGCCTGCAGAGCCTCAAAGCCTGTTCTCTGTGGCCGCAGGTCCTATGGACAGAATACTTCCTCTCCAGGCTCCTTACCACCATCTGGGGTAGAGCTTCCGCTATTCCACTTCCCTGTTTAAATCCTTTCCAATAAACAATCACCACTTAAGCAACATAATGGAAAGAATTCATTTGTGATAGCAACAGAAAACGTAGCCTGTAGTTGTAACCTTAACAAGAAATGTGCAAAACCTCTTTGAAGGAGACTTGCTCTACTGTGGGACATTTTAAAAAGACTTTAAAGTGTGAAGAAAGACCTATTCCTGGATGGGAGGACTTGGTATAAAAGTCTCAGTTCTCTGGCCCTCAAAATAAAATTTGGAAGTAATGAGGATGATCAAAATACTTAATACACATTGAAACCCTCCAAAAAACCATGGAACTGGGTAAAGGGAAGATGACGGGAGAGATGGGAGGGAAGGATTAATATTATGTGCATGTACAAACCTGACAAAACCCATTTTTTTAAAAAAAGGGCCAGGGCGGGGATTTAGTTTAGTGGTTCCGCTGCCTGCCTTGCGAGCGCAAGGGCCTGAGTTTGATCCACAGTACCAAAAAACTAAATAAATAAAACCCATTTATCTTTATAAACAATATACACTAATAAAAAATGTGGGAAAAAATTCCAGTGATTTTGGATTTTAAAATTAATAATTTGATCAAATTATTTTAAATTATTCTAAAGTTTTTCATTAGAATAAAATTTTGCAGAAAAAATGTGGAAAGCAAGAATAATGGATGGGATTTCCCCCACCAACTTTAAAATGGATTACAAACATATAAAAATTAGCCTGGTTCTTGCCCCAGGATAAAGAATAGGGCAAAAATGGAACATAATAAAAGCTCTTGAAAAACTACTAGTACAGAATAATTTTGTAATGAATAAATTCTATATTTAATTTATTTATTTATTGTCAGGGATTGAACTCAGGACCTTGCACTTGCAAGGCAGGTGGTGACACCACTGAGCTAAATCCCTGGCTCATAAATTTTTAATAAGAAAAATATCAACGTGGAAAATAAAGTACTCATTAAAGGATATCAGAAATATTTACTAGTCATTTCACAAGAAAAAAGATTGGTACAATTAAGTACAAAGCTTAAAGTGAGGCTGACAGATTTACTCCATAGAGAAAAAAGCAGACTTTTGTGGAATCAAGCATTTGGTACTTAGTCTGGGAAGGATGTTGCATCAGTGTAGTCTCCAGGATGTGGGCCCTGGCGTAAGGCAGCATCAAGATGAAAGAGACCAGGTGACAGCAATGCTGATGACCAATAATTAGAAGGGGAAATACGTATTGGAGAAAAATAGAGATAAATATATATTTAATATTGAGCTAGAATGGCCTTTCGATGCATGATATCAAAAGCAGAAATCATTATTGTTGTTTTGTGTTTCAGTGATAAGAACGGGGTCCAGGGTCCTAGTTTTATTTTGAATCCCTGAAATCTTACAATCTTCCACTTTTCTTTTCCATTATGAGACTTTACAATGATGTACCTAGCCAGGACTTTTGCCACATTATCTTTGGTTCCCAGTGAACCTTTTGGAAATCCATGGGTTTCTATTCCAGGGACAGTTTTCTTTCTTTGGTGATCTTTCCTTCAAATTCTCCTTTTTTTTTTTTAACTCCAATTGTTGCTAGGCTAATCCTCCATTTCTTTTTTCTCATATTTTCATTTTTGTGACTTTACCCTAGATTCTAGAGCACCTTTTAAGTATTCCATTCAATATTTATTTGTATTGATCCCTTGTTTAATTTTGACATTCATATTTAAAATTAGCAAGAAAAATTGTTTCATATTATTTGAACCTCTAGCCTATTATTTCAGGGTTTCTTAACATGGCTGCACTACCTGAGGCCTTCAAAAAAGTCTGATGCCAGGGATTTAGCTCAGTGGTTCTGCCACCTGATTCACAAGCAGAAGGACCCGAGTTCGATCCCCAGTAGAAAAAAAAAAAAAAAAAACCGATGCCCAAAACACATCACAAACCAATTAAAGCAGAATTCAGGGATGCATTAGTTTATTAGTTTCTATTGCTATGACTAAACATTTGAGAAAAACAATTTATAAGGAAGATGGGTTTATTTTGGCTCACAGTTTCAAATATTTCAATCCATGGTCACTTGGCTTTTTTGCTTCTAGACCTGTGGCAAGGCAAAAATGCCATGGCTGAAGGGTATGGTGGAGAAAAGTTGCTCATCTCACGGCATCCAAGAAGCAGAGAGAGCCAGAGAACACGTGCTTGCAGGAGTCTTTCTCCTTCATTTTGGCCCAGCTGGGCCTCCACCCCATTAAATACTGCCGCCCACATTCAGGGATCCCTGCTACATCAGTCTCATGGCCCACTTGCCAATCAGTTGTCTCCGGAAACACTCAAGGACACATCCAGATGTGTTCATTATCGATACCCTAGGTGTTTTTCGATACAGTCAAGGTGACAGTCCGGATTAACCACCACAGGAGTTAAGACCCAGTCGACAATATTTTTTAAAGCTCTTTGGTTGATAACCATCTTTCCTCGTTCGAGAGCCACTACACTGTTTTGTCCTTATTTTAACCTGCACAAAATAAACATCACTGAAACAATTCATGGCCAGTGTTAGGATCACAAACTCAGGCATGTAAAAATACTCATTTTTTACCACAATTCAATTTTATTTGTAGCTCCTGTTTTCATAGATGAAAGAAATTCAACATTAGTCAAATCAATTTCATTTCATTCCTGGGTTTAGACGTTTAATGCTTTTGGTACTGGGGATTGAACTCGGATCCTTGCACTTGCAAGGCAGGCTACTGAACCACTGAGCTAAATCCCTGGCCCCGTTTAATGCTTTTTGAATCTTGCTTATGTTATTTCTTGGGGGGAGAAGATAAATGTGTTTGGTCATTATTTCTTATTTTTAATTGACTAAATTATTGGATGTCAAAATGAAGTAGGATTATCAATATTTTGTTTTTCCTTTTAGCTATGTAGAGCCCAGGAATGAAATGTCATGGGTTCAGACACAACATACACTTTAACAGATGTATTGTCTTTTATAAAAATTAGTTATACTTTTGCCTTATCCTTCCTGTTAACTATATTTTTCCTCTTCATATATTCTTTATGAATATAAAAATTTCAGCACTGTATCATTCATGTGTGTGTGTGTGTGTGATATCTTAAAATTCTGTGTGTTTTAGTCTAGATATCAGGGCAGGCATTCGCAATCAATAAAAATGCTTTCATAAACACATACCCACATGCAAATACTTGACTCCCCCCACCCCCGCATGACCTTTCTCCTTCAACTTCAACCCACACTAGCACAGTGCACAGAGCCTGACCATCTAAACTGCTTCTCTACAATCTGAGAGGTGGTGTGCTGTCATGGCTGTGTTAACTGCTCCCTAAGAAAGGGCAGTGTGAAGGGACTACCCGTGTCCCAGGGCAGATGATATTACATTTGGCAGGCGGGAAACTATCCAGAAACTCTTGGCTTTACCTTCCAGCATTCAAGCAGCTTGGCACATATAGCACAGTTCTCAGAGGAGTGTGGACAAGGTGTTCTATCGTATTAGGAAAATATATGGGTCCTGAATGTATTCTTAACACACATCAAAGCAATATCCTTTAAGGTGACACATGTTTAGGTTAAGACCCAAGCATAGCTTGGCCAGAATTACACTATTTTTTTTGTGCAAGAATTCTAGATTCACAGAAAAACCCAAAAGTCTTAGGATATCTGACTTTGACTTTGACAGAATGTTCTAATGTCAGGGAACATTTTTTTTGCAATCTTATTCTCTCTTTTACCTTGTAACTACAAGATATAAGTGATCTATTTCCAGAAGTTTAGCTTTTGAAAGTAGTGATTCTGTGACTATGCAAATTGCGATTTTTCTGATCTATAAGTATATTTTAAATAATGTGATATTTGATCTTAAAATTTTGTTTTTGTTTTTGTTTTTTTGAGACAGTCTCGCTATGTAGTTGAGACTGAGCTGGAATTCAGTATGTAGCCCAGTCTGGTCTCAAACTCACAGCAATCCTTCTGCCTCAGCCTCCCGAGTGCTAGGATTACAGGCATGAGCCACCACACCCAGCTGATCTTAAAAATTCTTAATTATTTCCTTGTAAATTTGAATAGTCTTAATGGTAGGACCTACTTCTCTGCCCCAGGGTTCATGCTTTGGCCAAAGAAATAGCAGCAAAGGAATTCAGGGTTTGTTTTAGTCTTTCTGTGGGGGAGCCCCTTCCTGCCTGGCTGGCCACCAAGAACACAGAACAACTTCCATCAGAGAACAGACTTGCTCTGCTTATTATTCTCTGCTTTCTCCTCTGTCTCTAAACAATGCGTATTTGTCCATCAATAGAAAAAATTTTAATTTAATGTATTACTTTATCAGTACATTGCTTATTTTTTCTTTAATTTTAATTATTTTTATAAGTTTTATTTTTTTGTTTTTTGAGAAAGGGTCTTGCTGTGTAGTCCAGGCTGACCTCCTGCACGTCCTCCTGCCTTAGCTGCCCAAGTGGTGGGATCACAGGTGTGTGCTACCGGGCCTGGCTTATAATTATTGTGCAAGAGTCTCACCACATGTTTGTTGATACATACAAATCACCACTGACCATATTCACATTGTTTTGGCCTTATTTTGACTCTTTAAATTTTTTTAATACACTTAATTTCATAGAAACTAATTTTATTCCTAATATTAAGTGTACTTCTAAAAAAATGAAATATAAAGTTTTAGTACTAATTCTAAAGGGGGTGATTAGATTATGAGGGCATAGCCCCCACGAATGGCATTAGTGCCCTTATAACAGAGGCCCCAGAAAGCTATCTTGCTTTTTAAACATTCAAAGACATGCTGTTTGCAACTTGTACACCCTGTATACTAAATATGTGGCACCTTGATCTTGGACTGCCCAGCCTCCTGAACAGTGAGAATAAATTCCTGTTGTTTGTAAATCATCCAGTTAACAGCATTTTGTTAGAGCACCTCAAACAGATAAGAGACCCTCTGTTTCCCTTTTACATTGTTGGTTGGCTATTCCTTTTCTCTCTTCTACTCCTCTCCCAATAGCCTGCTACCAAGTAACCCATACGAACCATCTAATTAACATGGATCCTCCATGTTTTTCTCCATGTTGACAATGCCTCCCTCAATTTAAGAAAAACATATTTGGTATAATAGTACATAATTCTCTACTTCATTGCTGTTAATAGAATTTTTGCAGAAATAATTCTAAGACAAAAAATGTGGTTCCTATCTTTTTAAAAAAATATTGAGAATCAAACCGAGGGAGTGATGAGTTACAGCCTCAGCCCCTTTTATTATATTTTGAGACAGATTCTTGCTCAAGCTGGTTTTGAACTTCTGATCCTCCTGCCTCAGCTTCCTAAGTAGCTGAGATTACAAGCAAGCACCACACACCCAGCTCTAATTCATTCTTACTAATGACTATGCTCAAGTCTCCGTGAGGTTCTGAAACCATTTAATATTTAACAATTACCTCTTTTAAGGGCTAGTTAGTAAGTATTCAAGAATTTTGTTAGGTAGATAATAAATCACGACATTGAAATAATCATAGCGGTAGAATTTGTACCATGAAAATTGGCAATCACTACAAATCAGAGCCTTGATTTTTTTACAGAGAGCTGGCGCACCACTAGTGCAAATTTAAAATAATTCACAAATTTTTAAAAAAGTGTTTTTTTAAAAAATTTACAGACGCAATCATCTTTTGATTGAGGGTTCATTTTATTCCTCTTGTCTTTTTCTTTTCTCCTCCCCCCACGCGCCGCCATGAACATTGCTGTCATAAACTCAAAGAGGATTTGAGCAGCGCTGTACTGCAGAGAACTGGCGAGGTTCACCGAAGGGGAGCAGAGGAACCGGCATCGTGCTGCAGCTGCCTTGCTGTTCCCTTGCCTGCTATGGATGAGATTCGCCGCCTCTATTTCCGAGAGTGGACTGTCAGTGAGGGGCTCCCACAGGGTGGCTTTTTTTTTTTTTTTTTTTCTTTTTTCGGTACTGGGGATCAAACTCAGGTCCTTGAGCTTGCAAGACAGGCGGTGGAACCACTGAGCTAAATCCTGGGCCCTGTGGGTTTCTTGTCTTCTTCCATTTCAGTCTCTTCCGTTTGAGCCCTTCCTACCTGTTGCCCTTCACTGTCTCCTGGCCTTTGACATTCTGAGCAAGACCTACATAAAATAGCCAAGTCAGTCCTTTGGGTTTTGGAAATTCTGCAACTTAAGGAACTGTGGATGATGTCGAGGTTGGGTGGAAATGGGAAGTTTGCTTCATTTGCTTTAAGCCCCTTTAGGGAACGTGAGGGTACAAGCTATGCCTGCTTTTCCAGCCAGGTCTCTGTTCCAAACTTCTGTGCTTTATTTCCAATTTTCTGCTGAGCATCTCCACCTAGGGCCCACAAGCACCTTGAATTCAACAAACATCTCCAGAATAGAAGCCTTCACCTTTCCATCTCTGACTTTCACCAGCACCACGACATTGTGCAGTGCTAACATTTCTTCATTTTATGTGCTGTGGACACATTAATTCCTGTAGGAAATGAAATGGTGTTGTTCATGCAAAAGGGGCCTAGGTGTTTTAAAAAAGTTAATGTTCTCTCTCTCTCTCTCTCTCTCTCACACACACACACACACACACACATTCCCTCTCACTTTTTTTCATCCCTTCTCACCTTTCTAGAAGAAAATTCTCATCTAAGGAAAGAGAAAAGTTCACAGAGTTGTCAAAAATAATATGCTGGCACTTAAGGTAGAAAATATTCTTTGGAGCCAGATGTGGTGGCACACGCCTGTAATCCCAGCGCTCGGGAAGCTGAGGCAGAAGTTCGAGACCAGCCTGGGCTACACAGTGAGCTCCAGGTCAGTCTCAACTACATAGTGAGACCCTGTCCCAAAAAACAAAAAACAAACAAACAAACAAATTCTTTGGACAAGTCCCGTGTAAAAACCTTGAAAGGAAAGTGACACTCAGAGTTTGATACATTGTTCTATTTTTTCATTGACCAAGAGACTCCAGTGAGAGTCAAAGGAGGAGGGTGATGGGAAAGAAACAGATTGTAAGCTCCTCCTGGCTTCACATCACAGGCAGGAAAGGGGCTGGAGTCCAGAGCAGCCTGGAGGCAAAGGTACAGCTTAGGACTCTAGCCATGTTGAAGGATAGAGTTGTCTGAAGTAACAAAACTAGAGGGAAAAAGACGTCCTCTTTGAGTTTCTCTCTCTCTCTCTCTTTTTTTTTCTTTCACTTGAAAATTACCAAAAACTGGCAGACACATCCATGAGGCCTGGACGAACAGGAGCACGTCCAACTTCCCAATATCTCTTAAGCTGGGTCATTGGAAGAAAGCTCATAAAACATGTTAATAAAACAGAACATAATTATTTAATACCTTGTCAGAAGCTCGAGAGCATTAAGGCCCGGCAGCACAGCAGGAAACGTGAAAGATCACTCACGTGGAAAACACTGAGACTTTGAAGCAGAAAGAAGGGAGGGCAGGAGAGAGTGAGAGAAAGAAGAGCAAGAATACGGGAGAAATGTCTTGTGCTTTGCTATGACAGCAAGCCAACGCTTTTAGAGGACGGCTGTAAAAATGTGCTTTGAAACTGAGCACCTACTATGTGTAAAACACTGTGCTAAAGACATTTAAGACACGGAGCTGGTCTTCTGACGCAGCTCTGCCCCTTGACTTTGGTCCAATCCTTTCATCTCCCAGAGTCTCAGTTTGGGGATTTGTAACATGGGGACAATGATTCCATTTTTCTAAGAATAAGACACAGTATGTGTGAAGCTCCTTTGTGTGATGCCCGGACAGTGTGCAGTACACGGTCAGCAAGCCACAGTTCTCACCTACTCCTGGCCCACTTCTCCCACTCTCCTGTCAATGAGATGACTGTCCTGTTCCTGCATCGCTGTGTCCCCAGGGCGTGAATGATGCACACTACTGCACAGGAGAGAGCAGGGTGCCAAAATGCAAAGCAGTACTTCAGGAGAAGCAAATGAATAGGCCCAGAGGAAAATAAGAAAATATAAGAAGAACGGAGAGTAAAATTAGAAGCTTAACAATTGGGAGCTTTTGAAGGAATCCCATATTTAGTCCAGAGAAGAAAAGATTGGAGAAAGCAATGAAGGAAGCCTGTATTCATCCATCTAGAAGGCTTCTCTGTGGAGGAGGATGAGCTTCTCTGTCTCTATACTTAGGCACAGATTTCAGAGCAGTGGAAGGAAGAGCTGACTGAGGCCAGGGCCCTCAAGGTGCAGGGTGAAAATGGAGACATTTAGGGTAGGGTCACTGGGAGACGAGGCTCAAGTGCTGAGCTTTGAAGAGGGGCAGACAATCTTTGCCTCTTTCAATCCCGAGGACTCTAATTCTGAGAATTATGCTCTCTTAGGAACAGTTGTCTACGGAGGTTGTCAACTGCCAGTTGTGGCTCCTATGAAGCCTCTTCATTCTCAACTTCCTAAACAATAATGTAACCTTTGTTATTCAAGATAATAATAGCCCTCATTGAACTCAGGTTTTTGTTGCGGTCTGCATGAAGTTTTTGAAATATTTCAACGGTCTCCCTGCTGCTTGCTGTCACTTAAACTATTCCCTCTTCCTCGAATCTAAAGAGACTTTCCAAGTTATGCCCATTCCTCTCATTCTCTCAGTCTTTCCTAAGTCCTTTGGTGCAATTAGTACCTCCTTTCCCATATTTTTATAGTATTTTCTTTTCTGTGTATTAGAGACCTCAGAAGTCTAACTCTTTCAAACATCACAAAATTATGAGACTGTCCTCTCCCAGATCTTGTTATTCTGTCCTCCTTCCACCTCCCCCCAGAAAAATATGGAGTGCTCAATACTTGAGTTTTCTTTGTTTGAATAGAGCAAGTGACTACACATTCACCCCCAAAACAAACAATACAAGCAAGCTACCGATTTGAATGTTTTTGGCCCCTCAAAATTCACGTGAAATTTAACCCCAATTGCAATGGTATTGGGAGGGAGCTGATTCAGTCACAGGACTCCTCACCAACGGAGGAGGTACCCTTACAGTGGTGCTTGCTGGAGGAAGTTCGCTCTTCTTTTTGTCCTCCTTCTCCTACTGTGTGAGAACACCCCATTCCCTCTCTCTGGGGCTCGTAGTGTTTAAGGAGTCATTTTTGGAGTCAGAACAGCCCTCACCCAATTCCAACATTTTCACCCTGGACTTCCCAGCCTGCAGAATAGTGAGAAATAAATTACTGTCTCTTGTAAATTACTCAGTCTGGGTCTTCTGTTATAGCAACACGAAGCAGGTGTTTGTCCATCATGACTCCGTCGTATTATAGGCCCATGAGGAAAAGGGCTATGTAACTGTGAACTGATTTTGTATATCGTGAATGACTATGGGACAGTGCTTAAGTCACGTCCTCAAATGATGTGATCTTTACCCCTTTCCCCTCTAGTCCTGATAAGTCCCCAGGAGAGAGGAGCACAGTTCTGTGTTGGGTTAAATCTCCAGCTCTAGCACAAAAAGTTCTCAGTCGATGATAGACTGGGCCCAGTTTCCTCAGCTATACCATGAGGAGAACAGCAACTTGCTCTTAGGATGATGTGTGGCAGAAAAAGAAAGACAAGAAAATACTAAATATTTTAGAAGTATTAGTGACCCATAGCATCATTATTGGCCCAATAACATCTTCTGTGCTACCTTCTTCGACAAGCAGTGATTGCTTTGAGAAGGGCGGGTGTCTGCCTAGTCCGTCGCTCCTCTGGAGACCTACATACTAACTCAGAAGGGAACGTGGAGGCCTTTGGTTCACTCTGTTCCTGGATGCTTGCTATTTCTACTGAGCAGATTTCCCTTCCTGGGGTCCTTGCTCTAAAAAAGGAGCAGAAAAGCACAGGTCCTCCAAAGCTGGGGCATCACTGAAACTCCCTCCTTTTTCTACAGTAGTCTGCATAGAAAAGGAGGAGCTGTGGGTTTCCATTTGGTAAAGCGTGAAGGGAGATTAATAAACAATCAGAGTTCTTGTGGAGATAATGTTCTATGAAAAATATCCCTCCATTCTAAGTCTCAGTACAAAGAAATGGGGCTTGGAAGGCAGGAAAATCGATCTGATTATGAGTCATACACTTGGAAATACGCAGAAATGACCCAGTTGTCTCAGGAGCTCATTGCTTTCCCTACCTGAATTCTCCATTAAACTCAATTTGCTTTTCTTGACTTAGGCTAAAGTTACAGTGGTGACTTAAATTAGTCTTGAAATCTGAGCCGAGAGCACAACCACAACCATGTTTTTACAAGTGCCTGAGCTTATTATCCAAATTAATGAGGTGGAAAGAGTGCTGGCTTAGATACTGTTCCTGACCCAGGTCTTGTGCTGTGATGGTGACCGTCATTGCTTAGGACAGTGGGGTAATAATGAGACAACAGTTGTCAAAGGACAGTGCCTTGCAATGATGATAACCAGGCATTGCCAGAGGTGAGCTGAGGTTTGTTTCCTTCATTTTTCCTATACTTCCGAGTTAGTGCACACAGATTTCGGGTTATCTTCCTTATTCTACTTCCAGACAAATGTTATGATTCATTCCATCAATTTTCTTTCTTAACATTTTATAATAATAATAATAATTATTATTATTATTTTGGTACTGGAGATCGAACTCAGGGCCTTGTGCTTGCAAGGCAAATGTGGTACCACTGAGGTAAATCCCCAGCCCTAGAATTTTAATTTTTATTAGTACATGTTTGCAGTACATATTTATTACGTTCATCATGGGGAGAAAATACATAACACATATACATAACATATCTTAATCCCATCTCTTGGTACAAGCCCATTCATTTTCAAAGAAAAAATTTAACCCCATCCTTGCCAGGTGGTTGACAAAACACACAAACTTACCCTTTGTAACAACAGGTAAGAGTTACCCTCAGGCCTTCCCAAAAGCTACACCTTCGTACCTCTCTATGTTCTCATTATAGAAGCCGACCTGTTAGACAGCATGTTCATTCACACAGGGAGGGATGAGCAAAGAATATCCTTTTCCTTCATTTACCTCCGTGCTTGTTACCAGGATTTGGAGGGGGTTTCTAGGTTCTTTGTGTCCTGAGCAAAGAATTAAACAAGCACAAACAGTAGCAGAGTTTTATTAAAGGTAGGAAAAGAAATAGGCTCTGCAGAGTGATTTTGGGCCAAGTAAAAGTAGAAAAAGGAATATATTGTAGTGTGAGGGTGGGCCATCGTGAAGGAGAGAGCACAGTGGCAAAAACTCAACGGTGACTGTCCTTTCCGTATCAGCCACTCCTCGGGCTGATGTCAGGGCGAGGCCATCCTATCAAAAACCTGCTCACGTTTTCATGAGAAGTCTACAGGTAGAGAGCTCTGGAAACTGTTCTGCACACGGGTCTAGAAATTTTGTAAGGAACAGATCACACCTGCTTCCCCAGCCAGTTTTGCCATGCCCTAACCTCCTGTCTCATGTTGAGTTTTATCAGTGGCTAAATACTAGACCACAAAATAGCTGTGCTCCTGGACCAGTGATCTTGGCCCCATGGAATCACTTTCATAAACAGTGGCCAGAGTGGCCAAGGGATCATGGGAAACAGCTCAACACTGTATCTTATGGTGGTTTTATGGGGTGCTGTTCAGGGTAGTCCCCAGACTTTGTCGGAGCAAGGTCTTCTCACTGAGGAGCCATGGGAGCACGCTTCATGGCACCAGCTCACGGCCCTGGAAGAGCAGTGCATCAGCTGGAGGAACAGGTTGGTTTTATTTTCTCAAGTTTGGAGAATCTAATAAAGGCTAGGCGATCCTCTTTGCTCCGTTACCGTGTTCTGAGGCAGGCCTGTATGGGAACTCCCCGTGTGAGGAAAGGAAAAATATCTTTCTTCTACCCTCTGAGATTCTGAACCTGAGAATTACAGTAAGAAACGGCAGATAAGTGGTGAGGCGGGATATTCATATGACATACAGCTAACAAAGGAGTAGTCAGCTTGTTGCCGCTTTCAAATTACAAACTCATAGACCTAATTAAGTGGGGGAACAGAAAGAGAATAAGCACATGTGAGAAGAACAAATCATTTCAAATGGATTTTTAAAGAGAACAAAGGGAGTGAAGAAAGTCTACAATACAATACTGTTTGTCTATGCAGAAACAAGCAGTCTCTCTGACTTCCTGGGGATCTGCGGAGTGTGCACCCTGGCTCTTCCTCCCAGGAGTGGACCCACCCTAAGGAGTGAATGTGTTAGCAGCCTCGGTTCCCAGAAGTTGCTGCTATTAAATAGATAAACGAAGCTTCTTTCTGCATCTGTTGAATTTCAAAGGCCTTCAGCTTAAAGTAATCTCCTAGAAACTCTGGTTTCTCTCAGAGTAGGTCCTAACACCACGCCATTGGTCACCCACCGGTCACCCATGTGTCCTTGCCTTGTCCCTCCTTGACCTATTTTTCCTTTGCCTTTGGATCATACACATTCCTTTTTGGATCATACACATTTTTGTAAGCAGCATACAATTCTGGTAAAAATAAATATCTACTTTGAAGACTATGGGACACCTTGAATGATTTCTAACAGTTTTCTGTGTATGTATTTAATCTTCATGAATAGATTATAGTGAAAACAAGAAAGGTTATTTTATTGTAGACAGCTAAGTTAATATAGGCAGTTAGACAGTGCTGGGCTCTGGAGGGGGTAAATACAGGAGACAATTGAGGCACATTTACTAAAGGCCAGGATTCAATAAAGAGGAACTACTACATTTACATACTTCCCCTAGGGATGCACAGCAGTGCGTGTTACTCTAACAGGCATCAATCACCTGGGGTGTGGACCTCCCTAGCCCATTGCTTCTTGGAAATCCTTGTTCATCCTCTGTGTGCTTGCTAAGTGACTTGCTTTCCCATTTGATCCCTATTTAATAAGTACTACCTAAGTGGCTATGATCGTAATCTTGCTGATTGACCTAGTAAGTTGTCCCACCTTCATCCCTCTTTACCTTATGGCTTTGCTCAAAACACCTTTGAGAACAGGGTCGGCCAGCAACCCACTTTCCGGGTGTCTTCTGTGCTTCTCAGGCAGGAAATGTCTTTCCCTTGATAAATATTCCCTACTTTTAACCTTCATTGTTCTTAGTATTCATTTTTCAATTTTAGAGAATACACACTTGGTGTTTCAGATATCTAGTGGGTTGGGAGTTATAATCATTCCCTTATTTGGATTATTTGGAGGTCCACATATTGTACACCCTATGTCATTTAGAGGTTCCACTGAGATAACTGGATGGAGGGAAGAGATTGCTTTTGCTTCATAAATTCAGACATTTGAGATTGTGCTACTTGATTAGGTAATCAAAATTGTTTTAAATTTTATGCCTTATGTCTTATATTTTCGTCAGTTGCTTGTTTCTCTTATGATGTATTGTCTTCAGTTAAAATAATGATAAAATGATAAATGTACATGTTACATTTGGACTAGCTGCTAAATTTATTGGTGTTCCTTGCTTGACCGTTTCGCTCACTTTAGACAACAGTGCTAGGAAAATGATGTTAGAGCGCCCCCTAGTGGACCTTAATATAAAATTCTGTAAAATGGGTGTTTTATAAAATCTAGTTTATATTTAAGAAACATACATGCCTATTAATAAATCACGGGACTCCATTCACCAGTGAAAAGATGATAGGTCAGTGGCTATTGGAAAACTAGACACCTGGCCCTTAGGGCATTCACTACCACTGCGCCTGAGGCTATTCTTGCTTATCCTTTAAAACCTGAGGAAGAGGTTTCCAAGGAAAATTTAATCAAAGATTTGCTCACTATTACTGAGTCTGAGGCTTTCCCTATTTTCCTTCAGGTGCTGTGAGGAGGGCTTCTAGGCAATCCATAATTAAAGCCTCTATGGGGTTGTATCCATCCTTAGCTAATCTTGTTCAAACTCCTCAAAGACAATATCCCTTATAGGAAGTAAATGACAAGTATAGGACTACTCATGTTCATGTGTCCTTTTCTCTCAGTGAACTAAAACAAATCAAGCAGGACCTTGGACAGTTTTCAGATAACCCTAATAAGTACTTCGAGGTCCTTAGAAGACTTACTTAGACCTATGAACTAGATTGGAAATATGTAATGCTACTCTTACATTTCACATTGACTTCTAGTGAGAGACAAGCAGCATTACAAGCTGCTACTACATTCAGAGACAAATATTGTCTTAATTTTATTTTTATTTTTTTGTGTTTTTTGTTTTTTGTTTTTTTGGTACTGGGGATCAGACTTGGGTCCTTGCATTTGTGAGGCTGGTGACAGCACCACTGAGCTAAATCCCCAGTTCTATGATCTTAGTTTTAGAAGGACTGAAGACAGGCAGCCAGGGGAAAAGCTGATTCCTACTGGAGCACAGAGTCCCCACACAAGACCCCCACTGGCCTGACAACCAGACAGGAGATTGGAACAGGAGACACTTTCAGACTTGTATTCTTGTTTTATTTTGGTTTTTGTTTTGAGACAGGGTCTCACTATGTAGTTGAGACTGACCTGGAACTCACTGTGTAGCCCAGGCTGGTCTTGAACTAACAGCGATTCTCCGGCCTCAGCCTCTCAAGTGCTGGGATTACAGGCGTGTGCTACCATGTCCAGCTCAGGCATTTTTTTTTTTTTTTTGTACCAGGGATCTATGATCTTGGGTCCTTGTGCTTGCAAGGCAGATTTCCAGCTCGCGTTTTTTTTTTTTTTTGTACCAGGGATCTATGATCTTGGGTCCTTGTGCTTGCAAGGCAGGCAGCAGAACCACTGAGCCAAATCCCTGGCCCAAGCATGTATTCTTGAAGGTCTAGGGAAGACAAGAATTAAACCCCTCAGTAATTTTAAATTGTCAACTGCTGGGCGTGGTGGTACATGCCTGTAATCCCGGCACTTGGGAGGCTAAGGCAAGAGGATCGCTGTGAGTTCTAGATCAGCCTGGGCTACACAGTGAGTTCCAGGTCAATCTCAACTACATAGTGAGACCTTGTCTCAAAAAACAAATAAACAAACAAACAAAAATTGTCAATTATCAGGAGAAAGGTGAGAACTCCCACACACATACCTTTTTAGATAATTTACAAGAGGTTTTAATGAAACATACATCCCTAGCTCCTGATTTGATGAAAGAACGGACTATTTTTAAAGATTTATTATCCAGTCAGCCCCAGGTATTACAAAAAGGCTACAAAAGACTGCTTTTGCTCCAGATAGCTCACTTGATTACTGCAGTAAAAATTGGCTTCAGAGGAAGCCAAAGGGAGCAAAGAGACCAAAGGAAGCAGCTGATTTATCGTGGCCTTAAAAGAAACAGACACTAAGTCTGATTGTTGGGACCCCAAGAAGAGCTCAGTGACTACTAACCTCACCTGCTACTGCTGCAGAAACCAGGCCATCTTAAGAGAGACTGACACGAGGCCCCTAAGCCATGCCTTGACTGCCAAGGTGTCCAGTTGAAGTCGGACTGCACCCTGAGGTGGGGGCTCAGAGCTCGCAAGACTGAACAGGGCACTTTGCCTTCTCCCTCTCGGTAAACAGTTGTCTCCACGGAGGAGCCGCCAACATCATACTTCAGGGGAAGGGGTCCCTGGAGAGGAGGTAACTCACTATTTCTCACAACCCTAGGGCTATAGCTGGGATGTTTTTTCTTTTTGTACACTCCTTTTAATGATGCCTGAGAGTCCAGTTTCCCTCCCGGGGAGAAGCATTTTACCTTGTTTAAATACTGTAGTTTTTCCCAAGTCACAGTCTTGTAACATATACATGATTATGTGTCCCCTCAGAAGAGCTCTCTTCAGGACACCCATCCTCTGCCAAACTTTCTAACAGACAGGAGTTACAAGGCGTCTAGATCTAAGACATAACTTTATAGCCTTGAGGTAAAACACTTGAGCCTTGTAATATCTAAGTGAACCCAAAGACTGGAGGAAGAAAGAAACAAATCTTTCCCTCCCATACCCAAGACTAAAAACAGCTAAGGAGATTCCTAGGAATTACAGGCTTTTGTCACCTTTGGATAACAAGATATGGTAAACTTGTGCGACCCCTCCTATGCACTTATAAAAGAAATCCAAAAGACAGATACCCATATTTGGAGAACCCGATTAACACTTTCATTTTTATCTCTCACTCTCTTTCAAGAGGCTAAAAACCAGCCATTCAGGTTCTTTGATTATTGGTTTAATTTTCTGCTTGGTAATGCAGTTAGGGTCAACCATAGCTTTTGTCTTTGGAGGGATATTTTGCTAAAGATTAGAGATTCACTCTGGGAAAAGCTCTTGGTCTTAACTGTCTTTCTGCACCTGAGATGGTTAGGATTTAGTTCTTGCGCCATACTTAAGAGTCACTTTTCTGTCCCTTCTTTGCTGTTCTGCTCCTGAGAAATAACCATTTTACCAAAGTGTTTGGTCCAAGAAAATTCTCTCCTCTGTGCTGCTGGGCTTCATGACCAATCTTCCAGAATGGTGAGTTCCCACTCGCTGGGACTGACCCTTCCAGAGTAAATCTGACTTTCCGTTATCTCTAGGCCATATTAAATAACTGGTCTAGATTTAATCCTGAAACTCTGAAAAATAAATGTAAAAGTTTAGTCCACATTTATCTATCTTTCAGCCTTTAGACAGAACTAGAGATGAACACCTCTTACCTCCCTCCCACCTCAAAAATGATGCTGACTGCTTTTTATAACAGAGCAGACTGACTGATTTTTTATAACACAGATAAGTTCATAGATAGAACAAAACTTTCCTAGGGAACTTGAGTTTAATAACAGTTTTAAACAAAGCAGATCTTTTTTATTGAGTTTATTGGTACATTTTAGGCATACAGTACGGTTACATTCATTACTGGGATCTTGTACCTTTACATGACAGGTCTTGGTTCTCTAAACAAAGCAGATATTAAAAAATAGACACACCCCCAGTCCCCAGTAGACTGCCTCTCTCATCATTTCTCTTCAGAACATCTTGCCATGTCTCTATTATCACAGAAATGCTAACAGGCTGTAAAAAGAAAAGTCTATGGCTAAGTATGGTCCAAGGGCCACAGGCAAAAATGGGAAAACTGCCATGGGTAGACATCTGCAACAGGACAGATTAGAGCCTTTACAAGCCTCTTCCCCCACTGTTCAGAATACATACTTAGCTCCAAAGAGTGCCACCTAGTCTCTTTCTACACAGAAGCCTGGCAAACGAACCCACACCTAGAAATAGTTCAAATTACCTTTGACAGTCTGCCCCCTAGAGGGAGCACTTTCGTATGGCTATCAAAACAGCAGTTTGGGCTTTCAACTGTGACTATCCAACAACTGTGGCTATCAAAACAACAATGAAAAGCTTGTAAAATTAGATATTCCAATCAGATAAGCCATCAACCTAGGGCCCATCTTAAAATTTGTCTTTTCTTTCACAGGTGTAAAAGGTGTTTTGTTTTTTGTGTTTCTTATTAAAAGAGATATCTGTTAATTGACCTACAAAATGTTCTGACTAATCTTATTTATAGTTAAAACCCAAGAAAACTATAAAAGGATTATTATAATTCATCTTAGCCAAATACATCTGAGTGCACTCTGGTTTTATAAACAAATTGTATTATGTGTGTTTGTCCAACCTGTCTTGCACCTTCTGTTTGTTTGAGCTCAACAATTTTTTGCCTTTTTGGATTTTTTAAATGTTTGCTCATAATTTAAATTGGCTTACAGATAAGTGTCATTAGAGTTAAAGACATGCTCCCTTCCCCCAGGTTGCTAACTGATCAAAATGATGTCAAGACTGGTTTTACAAATGCAACCCATACTGTCTGTGTATAATAACTCGGGAATATTTCATTTTAATGTGTTAACTGTTATGATCTGGTTCATAGGTCATCTATAAATTTGTTAAGACAATTAAATGGGGATCCCTTAGGCTTATGGAAACTGCTGGACAGCACTCTCCTAGGTGAATAAAGAAGCAGCTTCCAGGAAATATTTTTCCAGCCTTTATTCACTAATAGGAGCCCAATAATTTTCATAGCCTTATCGGAGACACACCTCAATAAACATTGCTAAACATATTATTGTGATATATTTACATCGGTCATCATCAAAAGATTAAGTTTTTTTGTGGAAAAAACAGTAAGGTTTTATTAAAAGATGCTGTCAATACAAAACTACAGGGACAAAGGTATTCATACAGCTGTGATACTCATTGTTGCTGATTTCATAGCGTACTAAATGTATCCATGTCTTCTAAGATATAAAACCAGGATTGTTTACGGTAATAGCCTTTTTTTTTTTTTTAGACTCAGATATCTGCCTTTGTCTTGTGCTCCAGCTATTTGTGATAAGAGATATATATCAAGCCAGCATGAGATTATCAGTCAAATGCTAGCTTTTCTTAAAAACTTATGTGATATGTATATGTGTCACTACACTCAGGGACGCTCAGGCACCAAACAGTCCAGACAATGTAACACCCTAAAATTAGAGGATAGACATTATAAACTTGTAAGGTATGTGTATAGGCCTGTGCGTTCTCCTTAAATGATATCCTACTGAAGGCTAACAAATTAGGTGAGAGTTTTCTTTATGTCTTTTAATATCTTGTAATCAGATGGAGATATTTGTCTTAAAAGGCTATTCTATACTAAGATAGACACTTAAGTGCATTGCAAAGATAACATCATGATGATCGTCATGCTAAAATACTATGTGTGACTCTTGGTCTCAGGTTTTCTCTGTAAAACTATATAACTTCTGACTGTTAACATTCTTCGGGGATTCAACTACTAGAACAACCATGGTTGATAAGAAATAACAGTCTTCTGGCTGTACTTTATATTTCAAAGTGCTTGATATCCAGATAAAATTATAACAGTTAAATTCAGTGCCCTCACTACAATGTTAATGTCACTGATCTTCTCTGCTGGCTGTTTAAAACTAAAGTTTGGAAACCAGAACTAGAAAGGTAAGTGGGCTAAGAAGACAGCCAATATTTTGGTGCTGGATTTCCAAAGTCACCAAGGACCCAGGGCATGAGGGGACCTTTTCTACAGGATCCTACAACTTTAGTAAGGCAACCAACCTCTTAAACAGGGAGATTGCTAAACCGTAGAAGACAAAGAATCAACAAGTGTATAGTGTACCAAAGGAGGATCATCTGTGAAAGATGAAGGGGAAAGGTTACAGGATACGGTGGGGAGGGCAGACCAGGTGTCTATGAAAGAGATGGAAGGAAAGGAGGAAACAAGGGAAGAAAGGACAGAGGAAGGGAGGGGCACTGATAACAGATGACCTTAGTCTTAGGTAGCCAGGCCGGTGGGAAGTGCCCGAGAGCTCGAAGCAGTTAGATAGAAACTATACCCCTTCTCCCCTAACTGCAGTTAGGAACATTTCTTCAGAGGGGGAATATTGTAAGCATCTACGTTAATTAGATATATTATAGGAAGTTAGGCAGGCTGGGCTCTTGAGGGAGTCAATGCAGAAGACAATTGTGGCACATTTACTGAAGGCCAGGATTCAAAAAAGAGACATTATTACACCAGTGGTAGACTATTTAGGCTTTTAACCTGGATCCACTACATATTAGCTATAAGAACATTGGCGAAGTATTAAAGTTTGTGCCTCAGGCCAGGGATTTAGCTCAGTGGTTCTGCCACCTGCCTCACAAGCACAAAGACCTGAGTTCAATCCGCAGTACCAAAAAAAAAAAAAAAAAAGTTGTGCCTCAATTTTCTCATTTACAAAATTATGGCAATCATGACACTGTAATAAAGGTTAAATGCTACATGGGGAGGACTTACTACAGAGCTTTGGCAATAGTATGTTTTTAGTCAGTCAATATTAATATTGTGTGTCTTCCAGTAATATTTTTGCCTTTGAAATCTTGCCATTCAATTCATGTATTCTGTTTGAATATTTGGAGTAGGCATTTCAGACAGACTGGCTGGAGGAACCATTGCTTAAAGGAACCTTTTCCAACTATTGTGTGTAGGCTGGTGACCCCTTGGGATCCACCATAAAGCTGTTAGCATAATGCTTAACACATATACCCTTAAAAATGGTGCCTATTCCTACTGTGAGCTCTGGTAAAAGTCAGTCTCTGCCTCCATTTATTTCTTTTTAGCTTTTTTTTTTTTTTTTTTTTGTACTTGTGAGGCAGGCACTGGAACCACTGAGCTAAATCCCAGGGTATTTTTTTTTTTTTTTAGCTTTTTATTACACAGTGAACATTTATTGATCACCTGTGCATATTGGGCACTGTGATAATTTCCAGAAAGTCAAATATAGTCCTTCTCCTCTACAAAGTGAAACTCTAAGAGGAGAGAAGGTACAGGCACAAAAATATTATGATAAAGAGAGGGAAGATCAGTATTTTTTTAGAGGGCTGGATAACATGCTAAGATAATATATAGAGAGAAATTGCTTCCATCTCATTCTTAAATGCTCGTTTAAGCTCTAGACCCACAGGGCCTGGGGAAAGGCAGGTAAGGAGGCCTTTGAAAGGGGAAACATGGGGCATCATATTAGTCATCTGGTATAGGATGGCTGAAGAGCATATTCAGGAAAGTGTTGCTTTATAGGAACCACATGCCTTTCAAATCACACAAATATAAATGGCAGAATTACAAAGTGAATCAGAAACAATAACAATGATCACTCAAGCCTGCCATCCGTTCATTTTAAGCATTCTATAAACAACGTCCATCTCTGAGAGCTTGCCTTTCTAGAGCACCGGGAGAAGTGCAACAGGGCCCTTTCTTTACTTTTGTTGCAGATCATTAGCAGAATAACTGCAGGAGTTGCCAGCATCCCATTAAGCCCGTTGACTCTGTGCCTCAGGGGAATTGTGCCTATCTCCGGCTCAGCCTGAATTCACTTCCAATTGTGTTTGTTACTCTTTTGATTTGTTCGCATTCTGCCTTTACAATCCCACCCCCAACTAGCTTCTCCAAAAATAGCTGCAATGTAAGAGCTCAGAGCGCCTGTGTTTTTGTCCCTCACAGCCTCCGCCCTGCACAGCCTTAGGTTGACATTTTCAGTGTGATGAGCCGGCGGTCACCTGTTCTGTGTCAGTTGCCTCTGAGGCCCATTCTGTGGAAAAGCAGGGATCTCGGGTTTTTTTCTGTCCACTGTTAATAACCTGGAAGGGAATGAGCTGCCAGTGTCATTGCATTTGTGCCCCCTGTTGTGATTGTGGCAGTCCGACTCGAAAGTAGGAAAATTCAGATTTCTGGCGGTGTCACCTGGGAGTCCTTTAACCAACATGTGAGAACCTGGGGGAGAGGAAGGGTGGGAGAATCAAGAGTTCAGTTTGGGAAATTTTCACGTCCCCTTTAAACCATCCAAGTGGAGATACAAAGTAGACAGGTACCTAAGTGTGAAATTATGCAAAAAACCTTAAGTTGCAGTGTACATACATAAACACTAACTTGGGGACCATTGGAATATAGAATTGTTTAGATCTATGGGACTGAAAAATATCACCAGAGAAATGAGTATTTATAGAGAAGCAATGAAAAACCCCAAGTTCTTCCAAAATTTAGAGATCAAGGACAAAAAGAGGACTTAGCAAAGGAGATTTAGAAGCTGCCAGTGAGGCAGGGAAAATCTAGAAGAGTTGGAATTCTGGAAGCATTTCAAGGAGGAGGAGGAATGATCAATTTTTGCCAGCTGGCTGATAGGTCAATATGCTGAGGACTGAGAATGACTGTCAGATTTAGCAACACAGAAGTAATTGGTAATTTTTTTTCCCCATTAAGTGTATTCGTACATTCAAAGCAAACAATGCAGTTACATTCATCATTGGGATCTTGTACCTTTACATGATATATCTTGGTTCTTATTTTTCCCCATACCCCTGCCCTCCCTTCATCCGCTTCACCCTTCCCTATTTACAAAGAGTAATTGGTAACTTTGACAGGAGCAATTTCGGGTTTTCTGTGGCTTCTGGGCTCTACTTCTGTCTTGCTAACCTTCTGGGTTTTAGCCCTTTGCCTCCCTGACCTCTGCCTTTTCCTCCTGACTCAGCTTCTCCATGTAACAATATCCTTGCACTCCTGCCACTGCCTTGATCTTTTTTTCCCCAGATATTATAAATTCTCAACCATTTGTAGTCAACAACTCTGTATAAATATGACAGATCTGTATAAATATGTGCTCTTTCACCACATACACAACAAATATATATAACTGTACGTGACTTCAGGAGTTCATGGACTCCTTAATCCCTGGTAGTAGATTACAAAAGCCTTACTCTAGGTTCACCAAATGAGTTTCTTTTATCTCTGGCAACTCAAAAGTCTCAAAACCCAAGTTTGCCAGTTGCAGGTCCAAAATCCTCTTCAGCTTTTCTTCAATCAAAGACAATTATGAAGGGAGGGTGGGGGTATGGGGAAAAAATGAGAACCAAGACCTGTCATGTAAAGGTACAAGATCCCAATGATGAATGCAACTGTACTGTATGCCTAAAATGTACCAATAAACTCAATGAGAAAAAAAAAAAGACAAAGACAATTAGAACTAAAAGAAAATTATGTTCTTTATTGAAACTTTCAGGGAGGCAAATTTGGAACAAAATTAGCAGCCCCTATAAACAATTCAAATACTAAATGTGATGAATTCACCCATATTCACATCTTCTTAGCCTAATTTCAGATCTGATCTCTTCTAGTCAGATTAGGGGTAGCCAGATCTCTTAGGCCACAGGTGTAAACTCAGCATGTTTTTGGGTATCTACTTCTAAAAGTAGATATAAATTATAAATTAAACATTATCAGATTTTGGGTTGCTTGCCTCTCCTTCTGGAGTTAGATTCCAGGTTCTTCTCATCTCAGACAAGAACTGAACAAAGTAAGCAAAAAGCAGTGGCAAAGTTTATTTGAAAAAATAAACGTGAAGAGTAAGGGAGAAACTGGCTCTGCAGAGTGAGCTTCAGCTGAGGAAAATGAAAACGCAAGATAAAAGAATACCTTGGATAAAGCAGGATGAGCTATTGTGAGGAAAGCCAGGAAAGGATTCAGGAATTTTATCTCAGCATTGATAAAACTTTGGATTTTTCACAGTAATCTAAAATCTTGACAAAACATGTAAACAGAAGCCTAAACACGATCTGTGCCAACAACTTAAGAGCTCCAGCCAGGGTAAATCAGAAGAAGGATCAAGATATATTTATAGATTAATTTAGTGTATAGTACACTTCAAAAAGAAATTTTTTTTCAGTGCAGCAGATTGTATTTTCCAAAAGAGGCCAAAATAGCATTTCAGATTCCACATATTTTTTTCAGAATTTTGACTCTCACATCAAGTGAATCTGGAACCTGAGAAGGCTTTTGGAGCTGCCTTGACAGACACAACTTCCACGGTCAGGCCATGCCAAGCCTTGTGGTTCCTATCTAGTTCTTTCACCGGACACGCACCTGCCTTATGTTGTTAAGTTGGAATGATTTGTTAGGCAGCTACAGCAGCTGAATTTTCATTATCATGTGTGGAAATTTTTCAGTAAATTCATCTATAGAATGTAACTTTGAGAAGCATCTGTTCTCTGTGGATCTTTCTAAATTATTTTTTTCTAGCATTCCCATTGACTTTCCTATGACTCTGAGTCAGACTTTTCCAGGACTAGAGTGTTCCTTCAGATGGATATGCTGATTGTTCTTCATATGAGCACAGTTAGACTTCAGCTCCTTTCTGCTTTCCCAGGGAACTGACTTGTGCGCAAAACTTGACTTGCAGCTGTCCCTATAGATAAACCTGTCACAGGTGGTGTCATTTTTTTTTCATTTTTTTTGTAGTAATGGGGATTGAACCCCAGGCCTTCTCACTGAGCTATATCATCAGCCCTTTATTTATGTTTTACTTTTTATTTTGAGACAGGTTCTCACTAAATCACTAAGTTTCCAGGCTGGACTTAAACTTTTTTTTTTGTAACTGGCTTCAAACTCAGGTCTTTGTGTTTGAGAAGCAGGCACTGGAACCACTGAGCTAAATCCCTGGCCTCTGGATTTAGACTTTGGATTCTCCTGCCTCACTTTCCTGGAGGGCTAAAATTACAGGTATGCACCATAACACCTGACTTGATGGCATTCTTTAACCTTTGAACTCACTACAAATAATTGTTTTTGTCAAGTAGTCTTAAGTCTCAAATGCTGAACACTGCTTTTTTGTTGGGGTAACTTGTTCCACCTTGTCCATCAGGGTCATATCTTGAGAATTTCATCCCCTGGGACACTTAACCTAACACAAACTTCTTTCAGACTTAATTCTGGGTCCTCCGCAAGCTTCTGGAGCAACAAAGACTGATGTGGTAGAGTTGGGATGGTTAAGGGCTGGAACTCTGAATCCAGACATACCTGGGTGTAAATCTTAATTTACTTCTTAATTATAAGCTTCATGGTTGTGGACAAGTTGAATTCCCACATATACAAAGCAGGGGTACAAATGCCCATGTTACTGCACTATGGGGGTAAATAAGGTATGGAAAGTCCTTATCCTCTAAGCTGGCACATAGGTGGAACTGGGAGAGAGTTACCATTACCATCACCATCTCTACCACTGGCAGCACCAGCAACAGCAATGAAAACAACACAAACTCCACCCACACTACCACTATTTTAATATCACCTTCTCCTGCACCACCAATCACTAATAGTACCACTAGCACAAACACCTCTGTCCCCACATTCGCAACACCATCACCTCCATCACCACCACCTCCGTCACTTCAGCTGCCTCCATTGTCTCCTTTGCCATTCTGTGTGGACTTTGTCTATGCATGTACTTGGCTCGTCTGCTGTGAAATGGCAGGGAAGGAAATAATTGATTTCCAGGGAAGGAACTATTTTGGCACCTCGAATGCTGCACATGGAGCTCTGAAATTAGTAGGTAAAAATATCTTGAGGAACATGTGAATGAACATATAACATTTAAAAATCATCCTTAGCTCCATATAATTTTATAACAAGCTTTTGAGTTTTTATGTCACATTTACCCTCACCCCTCATCTTCTAATCTTATCCCCAGCAAACCCTGTCTTTATTAATTTTCCTCTCACCATCTTACCTTTTTAGGCCTTCTCCACCCCTGAGCTGAGCAAAGTCACCATCAACTACTCAGTGTTGCCCTTTCCTTATGTTCCTAAGTTCAGTCCATGGCCATACCGCCCTGGATACACCCAATCTTGCCTGTTCTTAAGTTCATCTGTGTTCTTGGAACTTCAAGAATGACTTGTGCTCATTTCAGATTGTATTTATATAAACTGGTGTTTCTCAAAGTCTCTCACCTGTAGCTTCAGGCCATCTAGGAGTTGTTAAAAACGTGAG
Organism: Fukomys damarensis; assembly: GCF_012274545.1. NCBI lineage: Eukaryota > Metazoa > Chordata > Mammalia > Rodentia > Bathyergidae > Fukomys > Fukomys damarensis. The sequence goes on along the minus strand of NW_022900928.1, from coordinate 45,511,576 downwards.
CCCTGGTGCACCACCTTGAGCCTGAGAGGGACCTTGTACTCTGGTTCACAAGTTCTCCAGGTGATTCTGATGCTCATGCAGGTCCAAGAACCATGGGTCTAAACCTCGTGGAAGCAGTCACAAAAGAGTTCCATACAGAGGATGAGTAGAGAATTTTCACCCTTAATCACTACATTATAGAGGCTATTTGTGTTCCTAGCATAAAGGGTTTACGAGTAATAAACAATAGGCAGGATAGGAGCAAGGGCCACAAGGTGAAGGGAAAGAGGTGGAAGGACAGGGGTGAGATGAGAGAATTTTCCAAGACGCTCTCTGCTCAGAAGTGATTCTTCAGGCTGCAGTCAGGAAACTTTATAAAAGTCTTTCAGTCCTACAGCAGCGATTTCCTTTTTGTTTTAAAATCATACATTAACAATTTGTAATCTTATAGAATGGCAATTTTAGAATGAAATTTCTCATGGAGCCATACCCAGCAGGAGAAAGCAGAGCAGCTCAGGCTGCGAGACCAGGGTACACTGGCCTCATGAAGTGGCTCTCGAGCCATTTGGGCAAACTACACACTTAGCTTCCTTGTAGCACGGATCTGTAAAGCTCACTAACACAGCCACAGGCCATCTGCCAGTTCTAAAGCTGTCAGTAATGGATGGGAGAGGTTTAGTAAGTGGCAGGGCAGGCGGGGAAATCAGGGCCCTGCCTTTTCACCTGCAGGGGGCACCAGTAGCACAAAATACCAACAGCCTGGTCAGCCTAAGATCCAAGCCCAGAGGCAGCGAAATCAAGAGCAAGATTCCTGCTGGCCTCATCTGACCTGCATGTCAAGGCCAGAAGGTTGAGTGGAGGGCACAGCCCATGGGCAAATCAGGTTCCCAGGAGACCAGGGGTGACAAGAGGACAAGCCACTAAGAGGAGTGCATGCATTTGGTCAGGGTAGATAATTTCCCCAGACAGCTTTCCATTATGGAAAACAGTTGGGAACAGTTGATAGTCTGTGGTGTCTACATGTGAGGTATATTCGTATCCCAGACCACCTGCAGATATCAAATGCCACAGGTGGTCAAATCCTTTCTATTAAGTGGTGTATTGGCATAGAACCTGTGCCATCCTTCTGTGTATTCTAGATTTTTTGCAATGCCAAGTACAATCTAAATGCTGTTTAAATAGTTATACTATATATTATTTGGGGAATAATGACAGGAAAAAATTCTGTACATTTTCAGTGAAAAAACATCTTAGAAATTCATGTCAGGTATCACCTTCTCTTAGAGGTCTTCTCTTGAGCTGGCTGCCTCTTCCTTTGTATTTCTGCCCTGTATTGAATCATACATGGTTTCGTCTCTTTCTCTAAAATATGAGCTCTTAGTAGAAATTAATAGATGCATTTGAAATGTTCAAGAAATGCTTTGAATGACTGTCAGTCTTTGGCACAGAGAGGGGAGGCATCTGGGTGGATACAGCGGGAAGTTATCTGGGCTCAGAGTGGCAGCTCAGTCAGACATCACCCTTTACAGCGGTGGCCTGAGCAGGGCCTGCCCCCGCTGGGGAGGGGCCAAATCAGCCCCTTTCACACACAAGGCAGGATCCTGGTATGCTTTCCCCTCCTAGCAGGAGCAGCCATGCTTTAGATCCTGGAACTCAGGAAGGAGGAGCATCCAGTTGGCAGCAAAACTCTTTGGCTGAGGAGAAATGTGCCTGAAGTGACCTCACATTCACAGGACACAGACTCAGAATATCAAATCTCATCAGCTACAAGTTTGCTCCTGGCCTTAGAGTTTTGTTTGGTTCCTTTGAAACCCTAAGGATCAAACTCAGAGCCTCGGGCATACTAGGCAAGTGCTACCACTGAACTGAACCCTTGGCCCCAGGCCTTGAAGTTTTCTGCTCAGCTACTTTTACTTAAGGGTAATTCAACCTGGCTTTCACCCCTGGGCTCTTGGAAGGAGGTTGAAGCAGAAATCAGCTGCATTCAATTGATTTGAACAAATGAGCTATTTCCTTTTCCCCCTTCGTATCCTATGAGAGTGGGGGGGGGGAAGAGAGACTGAAAGAAAGATGTTTGACCCAAGATAGGGAAGATAGGGAACATTTTCTCTTTCATCCAGATGCATATTAAGAGCTTTGCTCCACTTTTAAAATGAGTACAACTGGGTTTCATTTTCAGGGTTGGCATTTTAAGCATCTACTAAAATATTCTCAATAAGTTCCCGGTAATTGTTAAATTTGGATGAGAAGGAGCAAATCTCCCCACCCACACTTCACTCCTGGGCCTGGGAGGACTGTGGCAGTCCAGGACAAAGATGGTAGGGCAACAGAAAGGGTTGGGCCCACAGCCTAGCTGTGGAGTCACCTTCCTTCTGGCCTGTGTAGACTTGACCTGTATGTTCTCTGCAGTGTCAGGAGTGGTTGCTATGGCAACACACTGGCTCAGGCTTTGACCTGAGCGTCGACTCACCCTCCCCACCCTCAGGACTGCCTGCCAACCAGGATTGTCATGCACCAGCCAGCACCCTGAGGATCTTAAAGCTTACAGTCAGTCCTCAGATGCTTCTCAACCCCTCAGTCAGGCAGGCACCACAACCCACAATCTGTCCCTACAGGACAACCTCTCTGACTTTTTGAGCCAAAGAGCAAATTGTGTGTGTTTGGGAGGAGTAAGAACTGAGGAAGTTGCACACACAAACAGCCAATTATGATTCCTGCCCGTCTGTCCCTGTAGTTGAGCTGGCAGTGGGCTACAGGGAGCTGACAACTTTGTGTGCAGGTTTGGCAAATTGCTGGATGCCAACATTTGTTCCAGGGAAAAGACAGAGCCTCTTTCACCACACATCCAAACCTTCTCCTCTGCCCCTCAACCCTTCCAGGGCCCTCATCGATGTCAGGACTAAGATCAGGCCAGCAATCTTGTTAACATGCTTACTTTAAAGAGAAGATTAGGGCAGGGGAACGACTCAGTGGCAGAGTGCTTGCCTATTCTTCGTGAAGGCCTGGGTTCAATCTCCACTGTACCCACCCCCCCAAAATATATGAGTTCACATCCATGAAGAGATGTTGAATTTATGAAAAATATCATACAGTCTCCCTGATCTCAGAGACCCCTTGCAAAGAAAACAGACCTCCAGCAGAAGTTCCTCGCTTTTACCCTATCCCCCCTGGCTGGCCTGACCTTTCTAAACTCTCCAGAAGTCAAGGTTCATGGGATCAGGGAAGGAGCTGGTAACCCAGACCTGAGGTGCACTGAAGGATTTCTTGTTTTCTTGCCTTAAAGGGCTTTGTCTTCCCCACTGAGACTTTGAGCCAGAGGAAATTAGGTCAAATAGCAACAAGAAGGGGGATATCCATTAGAGAAAGAGGGATTTCAGACAACGATGAGGCCTTTCTACAGCTCAAGTCACCTGGCTTGGGGGAGCTTTCATGTCTGTTTTAGAAAGAAGTCATGGGGGGCACTTGGAGGAGTGTTAGAACAGGAGCCAGGAAGCAAGGGTTCTGATTCTGGTTCTGGTTCTACTGCTGACCAGCTGCGCAACCTTAGACAAATTGCTTAACCTCTCAAGGACTCAGTTTCCTCACCTGTGAAACACAGACGCTTATGCCATGCTCTGAAGCGCTCCGGATGATGACTGAACAAAAAAACAAAATGTGCTCAGAGATTCTTTATGGACATGGCGAACAAGACAGATTTTCCAGATCCTTGGGACTGATCAAAGAAAAGGTGATTAAACAGAGTCCTGAATCTGGTAGCAGAAAGAAGTTACTCTTCCAGTCTCACTGCCAAGATGCTGCTGTCCGACATTGCTGCTCTGCTCACTGCTGGTTACTGGGTTGTAGCTCTGTGGAGGACTCAAGATAACATGAGTCAGTCTCCTTACAACTTATTTGCTGGATGAGTTCAGGCCAACCATTTTTCACACTTCCCACTCTGTGGATAGAGTTGGCTGAGCTGGATTTCAAGCAGAATTAAAATGGCAGGTGGAGAATCAGCCAGAAAGCCTCCCTGATGCAGCACCAGGGGAAAAGAAAAGCCTGCAACCTGGTAGCTGAAGCCATAGATGGACAGGTGGTCATTCCAAGGGCATGTTTATGGTTAGTAATATTATTAGCTGGGTACTTATTACATGCCAGGCACTGTGCAAAGTTCTTTCCAAATATGACCCCTTTCAGTTCTCTGGAAACTCTATGAAGTAGCTTTTGCTGTTTTACTTATGAGAAAAAATAGAGCTCAGACTGATTCTGTTAGGTAAGGTATCCAAAGTCTTATATGAAAGAGAGCTAGAATTTAAATCTAGGCATTCTTGATCCCTAAAATGAGCTCTGAACCACTGTGTCACTGTGTCCCCACATGGGCATAGGAATCACCAGCAAGTCCAGTTACATTGCCAATTTCTAGACCCCACATCCAGTGTTGGAATCAGCTGGTCCAGAAAGAGCCTGAGAATTTGCATTTGAGCCATTCCAGAGAGCTATGCCCTACTGTCTCCAGTACAGCAAGGGAGCACTAGAGCCCTAAGAGCAGGCCAGGCCCAGGAATTCACCTGGAGGGTCCCCCACCTGTCCTCAACACTTCTCCCAGAAGTGCACTTGCTTGTCCAGAAGCTTCACCCAAGCTAGACAACAAATATAAGACTTTCCTGATTTTGGATAGTCATTTGCTAACTTTCTCTCAGTTCCTCATTGACTGGATTCATTCTTTGTGCAAAACATATCAGCCTCAGAAATAACAGAATCAGGAAGGATTCTGGAAGAATTTAGGAAGGATCTCAGAATTGGAGGGGACCTCAGGAGCCTCCCTGCTGAATCCTCTCTGTGCCAGCAGGGCCTGCAGCATAGCAGGCATTGATCATTACTGGGGCAAGCTGCACTGAGCCTGATCGAGGCAGTTCTGTGCTTGGCCGGCGTGTTCTTATAGGTAAGTTTCTGGCTGCCCTCTGGCTGTTCATATCAAGCTCATACCATCCCATGCTTGAGTTTCTGCCTTTGTCTCCTACAGTGGACCAAATGCTGATGATATATCCATATTCTAACTGGTGAGTAAATGTTGGGATATAAGACTATCGTAAAAACCAACTCTATCTCCTTGAGATCTGGGTTTCCTCACCTTCACTAAGTTACTCTCTGAAGTATCTCCATTGGTCTGGTGGTCAAATCTAGCAGATACTTTTCAGTTTGTACTTTCCTTTTGATCACTCCTTACTTTCTTTTTTTGGTACCAGGGATTGAACTTGGGTCTTTGTTCTTGCAAGGCAGGCCACCGAACCGCTGAGCTAAATCCCCGGCCTGATCACTCCTTACTTTGATTTCCTCTCCTTCCGTGCTTATGTGTCCCATTTTCTCCTTAATTTACTGCAACTACACAGTTTCCTCTGTGGGCTCTGTGTTCTTGCCTCCTAAATAGTCTTATCTTTAACTTCCGCTTGTCTCATTCCTCCCCACACCTTCCTTGACACATCCTTCAAAATTGAATAAAATTTTTTCCTTGTTTCTAGTGCACCTATCTCATTGAATTATACTTGCTTGGCTAATTATTGGCATTCCCCAATAAAGTATGCATTACTTAATGTCTGAGAATCTATTTTTATTAATGTATTGCCAGAACCAGCTCAAAACAGGGCCTGATAAATATCAACGGAATGGTGAATGTATTCCATTCCTTGAATACCAATGTCAAGAGAACAGCCCCATTACTACGGTCCAAGTTGCTCCTTACCAGGGCTTATTTGTAGATGCCCCAGCTTGGTTATGAAGAGGAGCAAACAGAAACAACTCATTGTTCCTGCTAACTAGGGCATGATTAGGGAAAATTCCAGAGGTATCCAGAGCCTCAGTTCAGCCCAGAATTTCAGTCTCCTCAAATAGTAAAACCATTCATGCCAGAGGGATGGATTTATATTTCAGACGTTTTCCCTGTGTCTACTCATCAAGTCTTAGTGGCCAAGGAGCCACAGCATGACCTGCAGGCTGGCAAGAAGAAGAAGAAGTACTGGATTTTTCAGAAATCCAGAGTAAATTAATGGCATTGTTATGTCACCGTATGAATCTTAAGCTTAAGCAAACTCCCTTGGGTTGTGAGATCCACTGCATTCTGTGTTTAGCTGATGATCAGGATTACCAGACCTGGGGGACATAGAACTGGAGACCAAATGGCAAGTCACCAATGTGCAGCATAAGAAATAACTACCACTTACTGAGTACCTACCATGTGCTAAGCACTGTACCAAGTTCTCTGTCTTCATCAACTCACTCTTCCAACTATACAGCAAAACAGTTGTTACGAATAAAAGCATCAACAATCCAAACCCTCCTAATATTTGATATTGCTGACAGGCTATGTTATGAAAGCACTTTCACTGACACCATCTGGTTGGTTTTTTGAGATAGGCACAGGGCACCGTTCCCATTTTAGAAACAGAATACAAAGTCCTAGACTGCATTTTGTCAAGGGTCACATATTATAGAATCAGACTTTGATTTCCCTATACTTTGTGTCCAGAGTTGGGGCTCCCTTTGCATTGTACCTATCCAGAGGGTGCTTGACTTTTACTGTCACAAGGTTGTGTGGCCCATGTCCTGTTCTGTATAAAGGGAATGAGCTCTGGAATGACCTCATTTCTGCCACTGATCATCTCTGCAAGACGCAAACCCTTTGTACTGCAGTTTCTTCATCTGTAAATGGGTTGGTGATACAGGCCTGGCTGTTTTGTGAGGATCAAATGAGATTAAGTCAGTGAGAGCACTTTGCAAAGCATGACTATGAGACAATTATATAGGAGTGTTATTGTTAGAAGGGACACAAGATTCAAAGGCAGGCCAAATTTCTTTGCTTATAAAATTTTTAAGGTGACCTTTAAGCAAGGAGAAGCTGGGTTCTTAGCTCTCATTTAGCATGCCTTAATTCAGAGGCTTTGAAAGCAAAGAAAAATATTTAGAGGCACAGTTCCCAGAAACCAGCAGGGAGGAGAAACTGAAGCTCCCCTGGGGAGTAGGGCTGGGGTCAGGAAGCCAGCCCAGACCTTCTCTGTCAGCAGCTTCTCATCCCCAGGTTCAGGAAATCCTTTCCACTGCTGGAGCCCTTTCCCACACTGGCTTCCCATTTCCTCCTATGTGGGCAGCAGCTTTCTTCTGGCCCGGTGAACTTGAATTGAGGTGGAGAGGATAATGGAGGAGGGTCTCGGTGTGGGAGTGGCCTTGTCCATGGGGAAACCAGGAGGAAGTGTGTGTAGAGGGAGTAGGAAAGGAGGGAACCCTGATATGCTGATCTTCTGCTATAATAAATCCTAGGCAGGTGGTTTCATACATTTTATATCATATACTATACACAAGGACCTTAGAAGGGAGATGTCCCTATTTCTATTTCAGAAATGAGGAAACAGGCTCAAGTTTGGGCTAGATGCAACTTGAGAACTATCATACAGCTGTACAGTGGTGGAGCCATAAGCAAATAAAGCAGATAATTCCATGTAAGAGTTATCACGATGATGATAAAATGAGGTAATATAGTAGATAGAATCTCTAGGCAGTTGTAGTCATCTAGATTATCCAGAGAAATAGAATCAGTAAGATATATGAGTATAGATATGATTCTCTCTATAGAATTGGCTCATGGAATTATGGAGGCGGAGAGATCCAAGATCTGTAATTAGCAAGCTGGAAACCCAAGAGAGCTGATGCTTCCAGTCTGAGTCTAAAGTTCTGATGACAAGAAAAGACGATGGGATAGATTCCAGTATGAATCTGAGACTGAAGGCAGGAAAAGACTGATATTTCAGCTCAAAGATAAGCAGAGACGATTCTTTCTTGCTCAGCCTTTTATTTTATTCAGACTTCCAGGGGATTGAATGAGGCCAGCCAACATCAGGAGGATAATTTCCTTCACTCTACAAATTTAAGTGTTAATGTTATCCAGAAAGAACAGCCCACACCAGATAATGTCTTACCAAACATTTCCACGACCCAGTCAAGTTAACACATAAAATTAACCATCACAGCAGGAGAGAGAGGATCTAGGGAGGAGCTTTTGCTTGAGTGGTTAGGGAAAATTTTTGAGGCTGTGACATTTGGATGGATAGCTGATGGATGAGAAGGAACCAGTCATGGGAAGACCTGGGGAAGGAGGCTCCCAACAGGAAAAGCAGAACATGCAAAGCTCTGTTTGTTTGAAGAGCAGAAAGGACAAGGAAGGCTGGGATCCCTTGAGATACAGGTGGTAGGTGTGAGAAGAGATGAGTAAGAAAAGCAAGGGCCAGATCTCATCCATGTATTCCCTACCCCTTCCCACACTGCTCCATTTCTTAATGACTCTATAGGGTTTATTACCATGCTGGCCTCACAGACCCAGGAGGACTCTTGGCTGACTTACCAGGAACTCATGACTCATTTGTTCTCCAAAATAGAAATGATAGGTAATATAGGTTTTCTGTCCATGTGTCTTATTAGAGACAACTCAATCCAAGTTTTGTTAGGAACTGCTTGAGGTTTATCCTGAATCCTTAGAAACCTTTTAACATGGATGCCCCAATTTCTACAGCCTTTTCAGTAGAAGTCTTGATAAACAATAGCAGTAAAATGACTGCCAGAAGATAGACAAAATGGTTTTCAAAGAAGACAGTGAAAGAGAAATCAGAAACTTCCGTAAATACCTCTTGCCTTTCTGAAATGGCTCCCCATGAGAGCGTCCATGGTCAGAGCTCTATTTCTTTAGTTTTGTCTTTTGTCTTCCCTTACTAGAACAAAATTCTCAAACCTACCAAACATGTTTGTTGGCCTTTCCCTTGTCTGGAATCCACATCCAGTTTCTCTCTCAATGTTTGCCACTCTGTCCCTCCCCAGCAGTCCAAGGGCCTCATTTCAAGGGTTGCTGCTTCTGTGATGCTTTTTCTGAACCCCCAACCTCACCAAAATGTGGAATTGATTCCTTCCTCCTTTATGCCCTTAAATTAGATGCTAATCCTGGGTCAGCAAGGTGGGAGTTTTGAGAAAGTTGTCCTGTTTTCAGTTTAAACATTGGTAAATTTCAAATAACAATAGGGTTGACTGAAAAGAGAAACCAAATGCTGGACCCTTTGCCCTGGTCTTGAAGCGAACGGCAATCCTGAGACGGTGCTTGTGTTCCAGAGTTTCGCCCTGCTCCACCCTTGCTTTAGGCCAAGAACATACTACCTGAAATACCACATCTTTGCTTAGCCCTTTCCCCTTCCCTACCTGGCTCTCTAGCCTCTCTCCCTTACTCATCTGAGAATTCTCTTTCATAAATAACAAGTGGCCACATCCCTGCACTAGGCTCTGATTCTAGGGAACCTGGTTTAAGACACATGTCACTCTTTCCTAAACGTGATTCAAGACAGCTTCTGAGGGTATTAGTTCTCGGCCTGTCCTAGAGGTGCCATGGTGCCTAATCTCACCAACTCTTTCGGCCAATCAGAGGCAGCTATTACACATAAACTAGCTACCATTCTTAAGAGAAAGGCAGACATGATAACACCTAATCCACAGGGTTTCTGAGAAGTAGAAATAAACATTGCATATTGGGAAGCAATTTGTCATTTATCATTTAGGACTCAGGCCAGTGACACCCTCTAAGTGTAGACATCTTTTCCTAGGATATAGATGTATGAGATCCTGCCCTCTAACTGTAGTCTTTAGGTTGAGTCCAGCATCCTAAATTCCTTTATTACACGGCACCTGGTGTTTCATTAGTCTCTCTGTCTTCCTAGAACCTAGGACTCCTTTCCCACTGTTTCAGTCTCATAGAATCAAGATTTTGGCCCACCTAGAGAAATCCTTTGGGTAAAGCCTAGGATTTGCTTACCTTCCACGCCCCAGTGGTCTCTCCAGAGTAAAGCGGTAGGAGCATGGCTCTGAATCTGCCATTTACTGACCCCATGATGCTGGCCATGGTCACTTCAGCTAGATAAGGGAAAGAGGCTCCACTACTACCTCCTTCAAATAGGTTAAATGAAACAAGGCCTGAAAAGCACTAGTGTCTGGCACATGGTAAAACCTCAACTTATGGAAATGACTATCCTTATCATTATCATCATCACCAGCAGCAACTACATATTCATAATCCCATACAACATTCAGAAAACAGCTTCACATCTTGGTCTGATCTCATCTCTGCTCTCCCAAGGCAAGTGGATCAGAAATCTTGATACCAATTTATAGATGAGGAAGTTGTGATGAGAAGGTTGCTCTGTGTGAGATCACACATCTGGAAAACAAAATCAGATCTTTCCATCCTAGAATTTAACTTCAGCTCACTGCCTTCTGAGACTTTTCTGGGCCCCAGGCCGTGTGTGGTGGGTGAAGGGAAGCTTAGAATGTTTTCTTGAAAAAGGGTACAGAGGGGAGGGTATAACAACTGGATTCAGAGGCTTCTGTTCTCTCTAGGCCCTAAATCAGCTCTATCCTTTCTTGCTTTCCCTCTCTATCCCTCCTTATTATAGACATTTATACACACAGCACACAGACACAGACACAGAGCACTGGATGCTTATTATTTATTCACTGGGAGCACATCTGCATATTCTCCATTTGCCTGGAGGAAGCAGGTCTCAATGTTCCAATGTACCCTACCATTCCTGGGGGTTGGATTTACTTGACAGAGATACCCTCTCCTGGGGAGCAGGATTATTTTCATCAGTCAGAAGAGTGGTTCTGAGATACTCATAAATGAATCCACTGGAGAATTTGCTAAGAAAATATACAGAGGGATGGGAAATAGGAAAGAGGTGAGAGAATCTCAGTCACTAGCCCCTGGTCACCATGGCAACAACTGCCCCTTTAGTGAGATTACTGGTCATTTTAAATCAGAGGATTTTCCTTCTTTCACATACATTAAGACATAATGAATTTCATCCTCTTCCCTAATTTTGGATTAGTGGAAGGGGGAGTCCCCACCCCAACTCATCACCCAGGTATAATGTCTTGGAGGAAAATGCATATTTGAGGCAGGAAGACTGTGATTTCATCACTCTGACTCAAAGTATGCTTTTGAAAACAGTGAAGCATGTCAGTGAGAACTGAAAGAGCCATCTTTAAGAGTCCACATAAGGAGGAACTGTGGAGGGATAGGACTGGACTTTCCTGAAGCACCAGAGAGGCTCACCATCAGCAGGGGAGAAGAGTAGTCCTCACATCAATGGACAATGGGGCAGTGACCTGTGTGGCATCTGTAGCAGGTTGAAAAACGACCCCCAAAGACTTCCATGGCCTAATCCCTGGAATCTGTTAATATGTCACCTTCTATGATGAAGGCACCTTGCAGATGTGATTACTTTAAAGATGTGGAGATGGGCAAATTATCTTGGATTATCCTAGTGACTCAATGTCAGTGTAGAAGAATCGTTAGAAGGAGGTAAGAGAATCAGAGTCATAGAAGGTTCTACAACATGGAAGTAGAAAGAAAACATAAAGAGATACAGTATTATGATGGAGGCAGAGGCCATGAGCCAAAACAATGCAAGCATCCTCTAGAAGTCAGAAAAGTCAGTGGGATGGATTGTCCCTTAGAGCCTCCAGAAGGAATGAAACCCTGCTGACTGTTTGATTTTAGGCATCTGACCTCCAGACCTGTAAAGAGAACATCACTATATGTGTGTGATGTTTTCAGCCACTGATTTTATGGTAATGTGTTACAGCATTTATAAGACTAATTTTCATAGCTGCATCAGCCATTCTTAGAGAAATAAAAGGACCAGAACACAGTGGCCTGGATGAATATGAAACCAGTTGTGCCCTGATTTGGGCCCAGACCCCAGATCTATTTTTGCAAAGCTTCAGATTCATACTTGGTTTTAGGAGAAACTCCCAACTATTCATCTCTGAGGTTTAATGGAAACTAATAAAAAGAAAGCCCTCCTAACTGGCACACCAGGTGACTTTCTCCTCAAATAGAGCATGTACAAATGATGGGCATCTATTATTCACTGTCCGTAAAGTGAGCAGCCCTAGAGACAACATGGGTTTACATCCCTGCTCCACCATTTTACCAGCTATGAATTAATTTTATATCAGCCTAGTTGGTTGTCACACTGGTGATGGTGACATCAACCTCATAAATCCTTGGGAAGACTAAATTTATGTGACAGCAACAAGATGTGTCTGCTTAGAATTGTTCTGAAAGGGGGACCATCACCACATCCACTGCTTGTCTTGGCCCAGGAATTATGACTCCAGCTGTTGACTGGTGTCTTTGCCTGTTGCTCCACCCTGCATCTTGCCTAATGGGGCTCTACACTGAGCAGGGCTGCATTCCTTCTGGATCCTCTAAGGGAGAATTAAGCAGAAGTGAACAATGATGAAGGAGTCAAGATGGCCCAGTTTATTAAATCTCATTGGCAATCCACATGATGATTCAGAACCCAGGCCTGCAGATTAGCTGTGTTATTGTATCTGCTCAGGCAAATCATTTACTTGCCTAAGTCACTACTTTCTGTTCTCTAAAATGTAAATAATGATGGTAACTACTTCATAGAGTTGTTGCAAATATTAAATGTAATGATGTTTGTAGAACGCTTAGCAGAGTCAGTATCATCTGTCATGATTGGAACATATGCCACCACCCATGCAACAGTGCTCAAGCAAGCCTAGTACCTAGTCTTAACAGTATGGCTTCATCACAGCTGGTTCTGCATGTTCGGATCTGCACTCTCTCCTTTCAGGGTCCTGTTTCTGGGTCATTCTTACCAGTCTGGACCCTGTTCTCATGCACATAAGGCGACAGGAAGGACTTCTTCACATCATAAGAGATCTGCTGTGATGGACAGTTCCAGCCTCTAGATTGCTCAAAGATTTGCTATGTTAGCTGTGATGATGCTTTCAACTGTGCCACAATTCCTCCTATAATTCTTATAAATGCTGTCACCAAAAGTGTTTGCTGCAGTAACAGTGAAAGAAGTTGCATAGCCTTCTGGGCACTGCCTTATTTCTCAGTAGCCTTTTTCTTCTCTGGGTATCAAATATTTCCCATAAGTGCCACACCTGGAGCTAAAAAAAAAAAATGTTCTTTTCATTAAAATGTGCTTTGTTCTCATTCCTCAGTTAACTGTTTAATCTTCACTACAGGCTATTTCAAGTGTAGTCTGGAAACTGGGAAGATCTGTAAAGGCATATTTCTATTATTATAGTTAAATTTAGAGCTATGAGAAGTTTAAAGCATAAGGAGCCTGAGCTACTCTCTCATCCTACTTTGCAGTCGATACAACTATTTTTAAAGGGATTTGGTGTGGCAAAATTATATTTGAAAGAAATAAAGGAAGAAAAACACATGTTCAAGTTCTTCTTTTGACTGATTCACTCAACAATAGTTTGATTACTAGAAGTCTCACTACTGCAGGTAGCAGACATCAGTTAAATGACATAGTAATCCAGAGGCATCAATACAGACTTATTTGCTGTGGTTAAAGAATATCAGTTTGAAGCACAGCATTCCACATTTATCTTAACTTTGTCTTTCTAAAGAAGTAGAACTCTGAGGACATTTTCTCAGCCCAGGCCTGACATTTACCAGTAACTCTCAGCCTACTTTGCTTTGAGTTCATTGAAGTGCTGCTTTATTTAAGTTTAACCTGGCTGCCATTGTATGTCAATCTTATTTTACCTTTGTTTGGTGAAAGAGGCTGTATATGCTTTTAGTTTTCCATTGTCTAACAAAGAAACAAATTCAATTATTTCCAAATCTAGTGGATTAAATATATTTTTCTTGCTTTTCAAAGGCTACACCCTTGACCTTACCTAGTTACTTCCTACTAACCTTTCATCTCAACGTATTGCCTTCTCAGAGGAACATCCCCGAGCCCCTTTAAGTGCCCTCCTTCCCCAGCCTTCTTCACAATTGGAACCTTACATCTTGTGGGCTTACTTGTTCAAATGTTTGCTGTAAACTCCAAACAGCGAGACCTGACTATTCTTACTCTTTACTGCCTCTCTAGCACCTTGTATTATATTTACCACGGGCCAAGGACTCATTATTCTTTGAATGAGTGGATGAAGCTTTTCCTCTGTTCTAAGACACCCAATGATTCCCCATGACTTGTGGATAAAGGCTGAATTATTTCCTATGCTAACATGGCTACATAGATAACCAATACCACTTCAATCTGCTTACAGCCTCATCTGTTCCATTCATGTCTCAGCCTGCCCTTCACAACCCTTCTCTCCTTCCCTTCTTTCATGCCACCTTCCACACCTACCCACAAGCTTCTATGTGGGTGCATTTTCTTTTGGAGGAGAGCAAGCCAGCTCCATGGACTATACCTGAATTCCATTCTCCACGTCCCCAGAACTCTCCAGAACTCCCCATGTACATTTTTTTGCTTTCCTTGGAAATCCTGTCTTCCCCTCCTTCCACTATCCTGTAATCAGGGTTAGGCAGGAAACCTAGATTAAATGCAAAAATGGCCACTGCAGAATGATTGTCCCCACTAGCCAGAGCGGAATATTTTCTCACTGCTGCCCTCTGGCCTTCACCCTCTTTTTTGCTGTTCCACCCTGTATATCTCAGACGTCTCTCTCTTCCTCCCCACTGTTGGCGGAAGTGCAAAGGGGGCCAGAGCAATTTGTTTGAGGTCTCTGTTGCCTTCTCTCCTGGATGAGTGAGATCTTTCCTCGGTTCTGGTGAAGGCCGTCAGCGATGAAGATGACTTCATAGGATGAGTTCTGGGCAGGGGGTTGTACGAGCAGGAGGCAACTTGCACTACGTATAAAAATTGCTGGGATTCTGGAATATTTGAAACTTTCTTGTATTTGTATTCTAATATCTAGCATTGAGTATAGGATCTAATTAAGTCCTGCAGTCAGACTACCTGGGTTTGAATCTTTGCTCTACTAGCTTACTAGCAGGTGTGTGACATTAAACAAGTTACCTTACTTCTCTTAGCCTCTGTTTTTTTATTTGTAAAATGCGAATATTAATGCAAAGGAGATGTCCCACAATGAGTGCTATTTGAGGGTTAGATTGACTAGTATTTTGCCCCGTTTCCTCATGTAATTGGCCATAATTATTAGGGGCCTCAACAAAGGAGGAAAATCGGGGTATCTGAGACCCCTAACATTTCCCATCTTGTGTTGGAGGAAAAATGAGTGAGGAGCAAAGCAGGTGACTAGAGGGTTAAAAGTGAGTTCCTGGAATGGCCAGGAGGATGAGGAGGGCCCAAGAGTGAGACCAAAGTCTGACGCATCATCCTGGGACCAGACAAATTTGATGGGCTGGATGTTCTGCAAAGTTCCTGTGGCTGGTAGGCAGCCCGTGAGTTGGTGATGCAAGCTAAGCAAAAGCTCTGGAGGTCTTCAGGATGAAGTGATTCAGAGCACAGACTTTATAATGAGACCTGGACTTAAGTGTCTGAGTACATACTTATTGATTGGTGATTTTATGACTTAGTTTTACTGTACAGAAACTGGAAATAATATCAATATATACCTCACAGGTACTTATAAAAATAAGTAAAGACCTTCTCACGTTAGAACACAGAGAGGCTGTTATCAGAGCTTGCCATAACAAGCTGTTGTGTTTAAGGGACTCAAAGGCCAACAGGGCAGTGGTAAGCTAGAGGGAAAAGACAGAGGATTTCAGGTGTGCTGTGACGAGAGACTGCAGGCATGGGAAAGCAGGAGGTGGATTCACTAGACGTGGGGCATCCCATGTGTATATTTGGCTCTCTCTGATTGTTTGTAGGTTGGAAGCAGAGTAAAAAATTAGGAAACCTGGGAGTTACTGATTAAATCCTGACTCTTTAGGGGAAAATTGCTATAGAGTTGTGCTTGGCTTTTTGGACTGATGGCTGAAGATTTTGTAACTGGTTTTATTTTTGTATCTAGTCTGGCAATTTTCTGTTTGTACATTCTAAAATTAATTTATATCAGAAACTAAAATGTAGATAATTATGAATTACAAATACTATTAATATTAAATATCAATATTGCTAAAGTGCTTAACAGAATGCTTGACACATAAGTGGTGCTTATAAATTTTGGAAGAAGAGAGTAGAACATGGTGAAATAAGTTTTGGAGAATATAGAACTAGAAACCAATCACTCAAACATTAAATCAGGCTTAGGATGCTTTATACTAAACAACAGGACAGACTGACAAGCCAAGATGATTTTTTTATTAGTACATATTTTCTGGACACAGTGATTATATTTATCATGGGGAGTTGGTATATGTTCATAGCATATTTTAATTCTCTTTTCATCTCCCACCCTTCTTATTGCTCCTTCCATCTCTTGATCCTGATTTCCATTTGCAAAAATTCTGTTTTCATTTTTTCTTTCTTTTTTATCCCTTTTCCTCCCTTCCATTTCTCCTTCCTCCATCCATGTTTCCACGCCAATGTGAAAAAAAAATTTCTCCACTTTCTATTTTCTACCTATTGTGTTCTCTTTATTTATATCAAGGGCCAAGATGATTTTCTAGTTCTAAAATTTTGGGATGCCAAGAGAATGTGCTGTCTCTTGTCTCACACATGAGTGTTTAATTCAATTGCCACTGCTTTTTGGTGGGATGAGGCCCATTCACATCTGTGTTCCCAACACAGGCCCCCAAGATGTCCAGCTGCCCCCTTGAGCTGCTCGCACATGCCAGGAGCAGCCCCTCTAGCTCTTGTCCTCAGCCAGCATGTGCTGTGCGCCCCTCGTTGTTACACTTGCAGAACACAGCAAGTGTTGAGCATCTTCCTTCTACTTACTATCCAGTGATGCTGGGCAAATCATCCCTCCATCTGAGTCTCCTTTGAAGAGTGGGGATAAGAATTCTCACTCAGTCTACCTCACTTGGTTTGTAATGAGGATTAAGAGAAAGTCCATGAAAGCACATTGTAAACAGCCAAAAAGAGATGGACTCTTCATACTTATTGCTTTTCTTTCACTGTGTTCCAACTTGGTCTATAAATTCCCAGCATTCTGTGTCTCTGTCTAGAAAATGAGACTGGCCAGGGAGGGCCATTTCTGAGAATGACACAAAAGATATAAATGAGGCCGAGCACATGGATACAATCGGCCCAGGAAGCAGTTAACTTTCCAAGAAATGATAGTTCAATCAGGAAAGAACATGGTAGAAGCTAGTAGATCTTAGAGACGGGCAAAGCTTGACCTTCGAGTCCTCCAAATCAGCGTCCACCCACTGCAGGGTTGCTTCTCCTGGCATTCCTGATAGGTGTCCCAGGAGTGAACTGAGAGCACCTCCCAAGATGTAGGGCCCTTTGTCTTTGTGTAATGCTTGGCTATCAGAAAACTATGACTCAGGGTACAGCCAAACCTGTTTATCTATTAGTCCAGGCTCAGTCCCCCAGTCTTCCTTGTCCAGTGGCCCAGGAGAAGTAGAAAGGCTTCACCACCTAACCCTTCAAATATTGAAAGATAACAATTACAAGGATATAGTCCATATCAAAAGGGAGAGGAATGGCTGCTTGGTAACAGCCCTAAGCTGTGGCAAATGGAAAGGATGCCTGGTAAGGCTGCATTAGGACCCAGCCATAGCCATACTGCCCATAAGAGTGAATCCATTTTATGCTCATACCTGGTCTAGTACAATTACCCTTCTGATCCAAATGAGTAGAGCAATGTCATCACAGTACTAGAGTATGGATTGTTTGTTATCTTGCAATGAGCAACAATGAGGAACTTTATGCAAAGAGCACCAGGAAGAGGCAAACCTCCTTCGCCACCAAGTAATAATATGTGCTACATTAAAAGAATTTTGATAGACAATGTATGCAAAACATTTTCAACATTTTGTAATGAGGACTCTCTTTCAAGGAAACATCTGTCCAGAGCTGTTGCTCAATGGTATAAGAGCAGGGAAGGACTTGGGCTGGGGATTTAGCTCAGTGGTTTGGTGGCCTTCCTTGCAAGCTCAAAGACCCGAGTTCAATCCCCTGGTACCAAAAAAAGAGTAGGGCAGGACTTGAAGGAAAGGATCTATAAACTCTGTCCAGTAAATGAATTGAAATCAAGTTGGAAATCAACACCAAAATATTCACAGTATTCTTAGTTATTCTTGTTATTAGCTGATTGAATAGCTGTACAGGATACGAGCATGCGTTAATTTTAATTTTCCCATCACCTGTGCACGATGGAATCTGTCTTTTTCTACCTGTTAAGAAATTATTGGGCAGTTTCCACAGCTGTAAGGAAAGTTAAAACTTTAAGTTGGAAAGGCTTGGGTTAAGGCTTTTGGCTCTCTAAGGCGCGTAATCACTAGTTCACCTCTTCGTTCCCTGGATACCTGGCCAGTTCCCTGGGAAAAAACAGGGAGGACTTTGTTAAAAAGACCAGATGTTCTTAACATCAAGATAAGGAATGTGATGCATTCTGCCCTCCCGGACCCCTGGCCAGGGCCCGGTTGGGACGTGACTGCAAGCACATGCACCTTTTTCGCGACAAAAGTACAGATAGATTTACTACCTTTGTCTAGAGAGCTATATAAACAGCCCACCTAGCCCAGGCTGCTGCTGCTGTCTTACTCCCGGTATTGAGACTTGTAGCCTAAGGGACTGCTGAAAACACCCCTGCTGTGTTGCGAGTGATGAACCTAATTCCTCCAACATTCCGGTGTTGTTGCCAGAGAGCCTAAGGGTAATTTTCCGGATAGAGTCCCTCTTGCTGTTAGAGGACTCTCCTTTTTCTTTGTCTTCTCCATTCCTACTTTGGTTTTCTGTATGCGCATATCCTTCAATAAACTTTCCCTTTTGTACTTATTTAAGGCTGGTGGACGTTCTTTTAGCGGATCGAGCCAAATTAATTAGGAGACCGTGCACGGCAAAGGGCAATAAATAAAATTTGTCCTTACAACAGCACACTGATAAATCTGAGGTATTAAATGTCTAATCCAACCTTGTCCTGTTGAAAACTCCATCTCATTTGATTAAAAGCTTTTCTTATCCAACTGATGATTTTGAGAAAATACAGAGGAACATTTTGAACACATACTTTTGAGGTCAAAATCCAGACTGAGGAAATGATACAGAACAAATTACCCAGTTTCTGCAGAAAACGGGTTGGAGTGGGGGTGGGTAAAGGTAAGAAGGGAAGAAGTGTTGCAAGAAGAAACTATAAAGAGATTTAAAAGATATACCAACCAGCCAAAATGATTGGATCTTGCTCAGGTCCCAACTAAAACTAATTGTAAAAAAATGAACATTTATTACATTTCTACGACAACAGCAAGTTTGAACATTGACCATTTATTTATATCAAGAAAGTTTATTTTGATGACAGAATTGTGGTTATATATTTAAAGTCCATCTTATCTCCTACTTACCTTATCAGTGAAAGTTTAATTTTTAGAAAACATTTACACTTGTGTAATATTAACACAATTATATGTCAAATGTGGATGGCAATTGATTTTTTTAAAGTCCAAGTATTTTTAACTAAAACTTTTTTATGCTTTTATAGTAGTGTTCAACTTGCTATTATTTACCAGAGAGCAAAATTCTATAACATTCTTCTCAAATCTCATTAAATCTTATTGCTTTACAATTATGATGTACCTTCCATTAAAAATTTTAAAAATGAAGAAGTCAATCCAAGATTAATTTGACATGGCTTTCATTGAGAAAGGGGTCAGTGGCAATGAGAAAATAGACAGAAACTTAACTTGAGCACACAATGGGCAGGAGAGAGACAGACAGAGACAGAGACAGAGACAGACTGACTGAAAGCCCTTAAGTCAAGCCATAGCCAGACCATGTTCTTTTTCTAAGTAGATTCTCTCCTCACCCTTTTTTCCTTGATAAATTCTCTTCCCCAAACTGCCTCTTTGAATACTCCCCGGACTAGCCTTCATCCTCAGATCCTCCTTTCCAGATCTCTTGGATGGGGGACAGCAGATGTCTTCTTTGTAGGAGAGCTTTCTGGTTCCTTGTCTTTCTCTTTGGGTGAGGGAGTCTTTTCCTCTTTGAGGGTGAGGGCAACCCACTTTTCCTTTGTCTTTCACTGGATTTGGTGCTGCTGTCTTTTTAACCTGAGTTTGGGCACTTGCTTTTCTCTCAGTTTTTCTCACTGTTTTTCTTTTTGAACAGCAAAGTCACTATCTTCGTTGTCTTCTGTAAGGAAATCTCCATGGACGCTGGAATCTTTCTTCCAGGGCAGCACCTCATCCCTAACTTGTTATTCCTCCCCACATCTCCCTCGAGCGTCTCTCTGGAAGTTGCTGCAGGGGCTGCCTGCTGTGGCTGGCATGTGCTTTTCTTTTTCATCTTCCCTCTCTTCTGCTGAGTGAGAACCATCTTTCTTGGGCTTCACATCTGTTTCTCCTGAGTCCTCATATCTTCCTGTGAATTCTTTCCAGACAACCTCTTATTTTTAGCCTCTTGGAGAGAATCATGTTTTCTTAGCAGGAGGGCCTGAATCTCAACCTTGGTCTTCATCTGCATCATGTCCCCGGAAACTGTGAATAATCAACAAACTTCCTGTCTCTGACAGGTAAAGATATATTCACTGTCAAAACAGGTTTGAGATGAGAAACCCAAGAACAAGATTCCTCCCCACGAAAACACCCTGTAAGGCCAGCCCTCCACCCCCACCCACCTCCAGCAGCAGCTGTCTCCAAACACCAAGCAGCTGGCTTCTCTAACTCTGCTGTTCCCTGTCCAGACCCCTGGATCAGATAAGCCCCCACCTTTGTACCCCCAACTCCTCCATCTCTTCAAAATGCTATGGTTATTTTTAAAAGTATATCCTCAACTTTTAAGGATACATCTTGAAATACTTATGAGTAAAATGACATAATGTCTGGGATTTGCTTCAAAAACGATAGGAGAAGGGGAAGATTGATGAGGATATGGGCGAAGTAAGACCGGCCTGGAGTTGTTCATAATACAGTAGTTGGACTTTTTTCCAAGAGTGCAAAAGCAGAAGCTTTGTTAAGGCTTAGGGGCGTTCTGCCCCTTCCTAATGGTCAAAGAGAATCCAGGCCAGCACATACACAATGTCAGGGAGAGGCACTGTTTTCAGGAGGCAGCCTTCACTGTGGGCATTTGAGGACCCACACTCTGCTGAGGGCCTTCTGCTAAGACAGCACCACCCTTTCCTAATCTCCAATCTGTCTTCCCACATCAATGCCACAGCCGTTGCATTTATCAAATGCAGACTCATTATGTGGCCCACAAGGTCCTGCAAGGTGTGTCCCTGCTATACTCTCCACTCTCATCTCTGCACTGCACACCCACTCTTACCTGAGCTCTTATGCAACCTGTCTGCTTCCCCCCAGCTTCCACATCAGCTGTTTCCTCTGCCACTTCTCAACTCCTCATTTGTCTCATCTTATTACTTGGTGGGTTGCTTTTCAAATTTTGGTTTAGATGTTCCTTAGTCTAGGAAGCTTCTCTTCAAGATAACCATGGTAGTGATTGACCCAGGTGACCCTCCAAGGGAGGACTTTCTCCCAAGTTATGAGGAAAGCATCAGGAGGCTGCATTCAGCTGTCAGCTCCACCTCCAGAGAGCCAGCATCTGGGGGCAGTGGGGAGGTCAAGCAGTTTCAACCCAACTCAGGACCCTCTGATAGGCCACCTTCTCTCCAGAGTCCCACATTTGCTGGGCTGAGGTTTTGAGAGGATTGCACTGCCATTTTATTTCTTCCTCTACCAAATCCAGCTTTACTCCCTTTCACTGGTTTTGATCCCCACTAAATAGCTTGCACCCCCAAATCTGTCTCAGCATCTTCCCAAGAGCCTGTTTCAGCAAATTCTCCCTGCTTCTCTCCATTATAACTGAAGTATCTTCTAGTAATCTGGTTCCGATGCTTTCCCCATTCCATCCTGTATGACCTGCAACGTAAGTGCCTGTGTCAAAGAATGTCTCCCTCACCAGATCGTAAGGTCTGGGTGGCAAAATCTGTGCTTATCTTCATCTTCGTCATCTTGGTATCCAGCCCAACTGCTGGCACACAGTTAATACTGAACACAAGTAACAGAACCCAGTGAACACAGGAAATTGGAAATCAATAGCTCACTGTTTATGACACTCATAATGAATAGCTTTTACTTTTTTTTTTTTCTTGTCTCTTCTTTTGAGATTTCTCAAGGTTTGGCCTTAGAAGCATGGTTCATGTAGTGTAAGCAGCAAAATTTCAGAGTCACAGGAGACATGAGAGAGTTAGCTCCATTTAAAAAATGATTAGATCATAAGAGAAATGTGCTACATGAAGTAGACAGTGCATGGCATAGCCATTCTTTAGATCTGTAAGTAAATAACTTTGTTACCTCGTCAAGACATTCAGGGATACCTTTCTACAGACATGTTCAAAGGGAGGAAAAAATAAAACCTCTTAAAATCTGAACTCTTAATGGGAAATGGGTTCCCTGGGCTATGGAGAGCTGGAAGAGTGGCAAGCATATATAGTAAGTCGCAGGCACTTCTTTCCTTTAATAGCCAAGGGCCTCTCTGGGCTATTCTAAACTCATTTTCCACAAGTGATCTTCATCCAGGAAAAGGCTTCATGGATTATCTTCATTAGTAGCTGCAAATTAATCAGAGAATAGAGAGAAAATGATCCTTTAAAAAAATCTCTCCCTCTCTTCTTTCCTATTGCCACCCCTTCTCATCAAGTAGATTTGCCTTTCTCTGTAGAGCAAATTCTGGCATTCACTGAGTCCTCCATAGGTGCTAGAGCTGGCCTAGGAAGATGTGGGTATCTAGGAAACTTAGCAACCCGAGGAAACAGATGGAGAGGAGAAATCTGAAACTTGGATATAGTAAGTAGCCTGGAATTTATAGAATAATCAAAACCACAGTTTGAATCCAAGTTTGTCTGGCACTCCCACCCCCACCTGTGGTTTGAGCCAAAACTGTGTCTGCGGGAGTTCCAGAATCTGAGTATGGTTCAGGAGAATGGTGTTCATTCCCCTGACAGGACACTAGAGGGGGCAAGCATCAGAACAGTGAGCTCAGACGGGGAGCCATTTCTTCTTCTTCTTTTTTTTTTTTTAACTTTTTTTCCATGGAGTTTATTGGTACTTTTTAGGTATACAGTACAGTTACATTCATCATTAGGATCTTGTACCCTTGCATGACAGATCTTGGTTCTCATTTCCCCATATCCCTGCCCTCCCTTCACCCCCTCTACCTTTCCCTATTTACAAATATTTTGCTTCCATTTTTTCCTTTTCTCATATTTTTTTCTTTTCCCTTATTTCCTTTCCCCTACCCTTCCCACTTCCCCTACACCTTTAGCCCTGTTCTTCCTATTTTATATTATCAGTTATACAATTTGGATCTTATTTACACTTTTAGATTTTTCACACCAGAGAAACTATTCCATTTTTACACGTGTGTGTTCTATTTATTTCACTTAAGACAATGGCCTCAATATGCATACATTTTCTTATGAATGACTCTAGGTTCTCATTCTTTATGGCTGAGTAGTACTCCATTTTATAAAAAAGCCACATCTTCTTTAGCTATTACAAAATGTGCCACTGTAAACATGGGTGTGCATGTATCACTGTGGTATGATTCTTTTAATTCTTTTGTAAAGTTACCCAGTAGAAAGATAGCTGGGTCAAATAGAACTTATAATCCTAGTTGTTTGAGGTATTTCCATATTGATTTCCATAGTGGTTGCACCAGTCTGCTCTCCCACCAACAATAGAGAAGGGTTCCTTTCTCCCCACAACCCCGCCAATTTTTGTTATTGGTTGATTTCTTGATAGCAGCCATTCTTTGTGGGGTAAGGTGGAATCTCAGTGTTGTTTTCATCTGCATCTCTCGAATGACCAGTGATGTGGAACATTTTTTCATATATTTATTTGCTGCTTGTACTTTGTCTGAGAAATGTCTGTTCATTTCAGATGCCCATTTTTGAACTGGGTCTTTATATTTGGGGGGCCTGATTTTTTTGAGTTCTTTATATATTCTAGATAATAATCCTTTGTCTGATGATTAGCTGGTAAAATTTTTTTCTCACATTGTAGGTTGTCTCTTAGCTCTGCTGGTGGTTTATCTTGCACTGCAGAAGCTTTTTAATAAGATGAGATCCTAGATGTTGATTCTTTGTGATGGTTCCTGTGCTACTGAGGATTTGTTCATAAAGTCTTTTCCTATGCGAATGTCTTCAAAAGTTCTACCTAACTTATCTTCCAGCAAGTTTAGTGTTTCTGTTTTAATATTTAGATCTTTAATCCACTTGGATTTTAGTTTAGTGCATGGTGAGAGATAAAGGTCTAATTTTAATGTTTGGCAGGTTGAAATCCAGTTTTTCCAACACCATTTATTAAAGAGGCTATCTTTCTTCCACTGAAGATGGTCGGCTCATTTGTCGAAGATGAGGTAGCTGAGTACGTCTGGAGTTGTTTCTGTATCTTCCAATCTATTCCACTGATCCTCGGGTCTTTTTCTTTGCCAGTACCATGCTGTTTTTATCACAGTGGCTTTGTAGTATAGTTTCAAATTGGGGAGTGTTATACCCCCTA
The DNA here is from genome assembly GCF_012274545.1 of Fukomys damarensis. NCBI lineage: Eukaryota > Metazoa > Chordata > Mammalia > Rodentia > Bathyergidae > Fukomys > Fukomys damarensis. The sequence continues at coordinate 45,487,173 of NW_022900928.1, read as the reverse complement.
CCATGTCTCTGTTGCCTAGAATTGCTTTTGCTATTCTAGGTCTGTTCTTGTTCCAAATGAATTTTTGGATTTTTTTTCTCTAGTTCTGTGAAATATACTGTTGGAAATTCAATTGAGATTATATTGAATCTGTAGAGCAGTTTTAGTAATATGGCCATTTTCACTATGTTGATTTTTCCCACCCAGGAGCAAGGGATATCTTTCCATTTTCTTATATCCTCTTTAATCTCTTTTCTCAGAGTCCTATAGTTTTCAGTGTAGAGGTCTTTTGCTTCCTTCATTAGATTGATTCCTAGATATTTCATTTTTTGGATGCTATTGGGAAAGGAATTATTTCCCTAAATTTCTCTCTCAGTGAGTCTGTTATTTGTGTACAAAAAAGCTACTGATTTTTTAGTGTTGACCTTGTATCCAGCTACTCTGCTGAAAGTGTCAATTAAGTCTAGAAGTCTTTTGGTATAGTTTTTCTGTCTTCTGTGTAGAGTATCATATCATCAGCAAATAATGACAGTTTAACTTCTTCCTTTCCTATCTTTATTGCTTTAATTTCTTTCTCATGTCTAATTGCTGTGGCTAATGTTTCCAGAACTATATTGAACAGGAGTGGTGATAGTGGACATCCTTGTCTTGTTCCTGATTTTAGCATGAAGGTTTTCAGTTTTTGGCCATTTAATATGATGTTGGCTATTGGTTTTTCATAGATAGCTTTTATCAAATCGAGATAAAGACCATCTATTCCAATTTTCTGTAAGGTTTTTTTTTTATTATGAATGGGTGTTGAATTTTGTCAAATGCTTTTTCTACATCTATTGAAATGATCATATGGTTTTTGTACTTGACTCTGTTAATATAGTGTATTACATTTATTGATTTACATATGTTGAAACATCCTTGTATCCCTGGAATAAATCCGACTTGTTCAAGGTGTATGATCTTCTTGATGGTCCTGTGTATTCTGTTTGCCAGTATCTTACTGAGGATTTTTGCATCTGTGTTCATTAGGGAGATTGGTCTATAGTTCTCTGGTTTGGTTGGGTCTTTCCCTGGTTTTGGAATCAAAGTCACACTTGCTTCCAGGGATGAATTTGGAATTGTTGCTTCCCCTTTAATTTCATTGAAAAGCTTAAAGAGTAGTGGCAGCAGTTCTTTTCTTTTCTTTTTTTTTTTTTCTGTCAGCTATATTTATTTTTTTTTCAGCTTTAATTGAGTTTATTGGTACATTTTAGGGATACAGTACAGTTACATTCATTGTTGGGATCTTGTACCTCTACATGACAAGTCTTGATTCTGATTTTTCCCCTTACCCCTGCCCTCCCTTCACCCGCTCCTCCCCTCCCCATCTACAAATACTTTATTTCCATCTTTTCATTATCTCACATTTTTTTCTTTTCCCTTTTTACTCTTCCCCTACCCATCCCACCTTCCCTACACCTTTAGCTCCTTTCTTCCCTTTTCGAAATGTCAGTAATCTTATTAGGATCTTATGTGTTATTGCAGATTATTCACACCAGAGAAACTATTTGGTATTTACACATGTGTGACTTATTTATTTCACTCAGGAGTATATCTTCAATAGTATCCATTTTCCTATGAATGAATCTATTTTCTCATTCTTTATGGCTGAGTAATATTCCATTCTCCTTTCTTCCCTTTTCGAAATGTCAGTAATCTTATTAGGATCTTATGTGTTATTGCAGATTATTCACACCAGAGAAACTATTTGGTATTTACACATGTGTGACTTATTTATTTCACTCAGGAGTATATCTTCAATAGTATCCATTTTCCTATGAATGAATCTATTTTCTCATTCTTTATGGCTGAGTAATATTCCATTTTATAGAAAAACCACATCTTCTTTATCCAGTTTCCAATGGATGGGCAAGTGGGCTGTTTCCAAGATGTAGCTATTACAAACTGTGCCACTATAAACATGGGTGCACATACTTCTCTGTGATATGATTCTTCTAAATGCCCCCAACTATATAAAACAAATATTAAATAACATGAAAAACCAAATAAGCACTAATACAATTGTAGTGGGGGATTTAAATACTCCACTATCACAAATTGACAGATCATCTAGGCAGAAAATCAACAATGAAATAATAGAACTGAACCAAGCTCTGGAACATATGGACTTAATAGATGTTTATAGAGTATTCCACCCCAAAAAATCAGAATATACATTCTTTTCGGCTGCACATGGATCATTCTCCAAGATAGACCACATTTTGGCTCACAGAACAGGTCTAAACAAATGCAAGAAAATTGAAGTCATCCCCTGTATATTATCAGATCATAGTGCAATCAAACTGGAGATCAATAGCACAAGAAACTATAGAAACTTCACAAGCACATGGAAACTGAACAACACTCTCCTAAACAATCAATGGATTACAGAGGAAATTAAAGAAGAAATTAGACAGTTTTTACAAATAAATGAGAATGCCAATACAACATACAGGAATCTTTGGGACACAATGAAAGCAGAATGAAACAAAGAGCTGGTTTTTTGAAAGAATAAATAAAATCGACAAACCCTTAGCTAATCTTATCAAAAAAAGGAAAGAAAAGTCTCAGATCCATGCAATCAGGAATGAAAAAGGCGAAGTCACAACAGATCTAAAAGAAATCCAGAGGATCATGAATACCTATTTTGAGAACCTGTGCTCCAATAAAATGGAAAACACAGAAGAAATGGACAGATTTTTAGATACTTATGAATTACCAAAGTTGAAGGAAGAACAAGTTCTTTTCTAAATGTCTTATAGAATTCAGCAGTGAAGCCATAAAGACCTGGGCTTTTCTTTGTTGATAAATTTTAAATTACATTTTCAATTTCACTGATTGTAATTGGAATGTTCAGAATTTTTGTATCTTCTTCATTCAACTTTGATAATTTATAAGTATCTACAAATCTGTCCATTTCTTCTGTATTTTTCATTTTATCAGAGTACAAGTATTTTTGGAAATAGTGTTTATTGAATTAAATTATAAAGTTATTTAAAAATCTGTAACTGATATACATTTGATTTTTAAGTTTGCATTAGGTCACCACAAATCAGATTTACATACAACCTTCAACTACAGATAACATGAGAAAGTTTCTAAGTAATGCTAACAGAGATACCTTTTCCTTTACCATAACAAATTAACAATTTTAAGTTTACAGGTATACAAAACATTTTAGAAAGTCTATATTTAAGAAAAAAAGGCATTTTCTAATTTTTAGTCTAAATTTTAATTGTCTTCCCAATGGATCCAAAGACTCTGGAACCCTTCTTGGTATTGTCCAATACTTGAACTTCTTCTATTTCTGGGTAATAAATCTGTTCACAAATGAGCTGTGCAATTGATGATCCTCTGGATTTCTGCTCGATCTGTTGTGACTTCACCTTTTTCGTTCCTAATTGCATGGATCTGAGCCTTTTCTTTCCTTCTTTTGACAAGGTTGGCTAAGGGTTTATTTTTTTTATTCTTTCAAAAACCAACTATTTGATTTGTTTATTTCTGTATCATTCTCTTAGTCTTCATTGCATTGATTTCTGCTCTGATCTTTATAATTTCTTCCCTTGTATAAGCTTTGGGTTTTTCTTGCCTTTCTTATTCTAGGAGCTTAAGATTCATTATTAGCTTGTTTATTTGAGCTTGCTCTGTTTTCCTAATGTGGGCCTTCACTGCCATGAATTTTCCACGTAGAACTGCCTGTCACATAGATTCCTGTATGTTGTATTGGCATTATCATTTATTTGTAAAAACTGACTAATTTCTTCTTTAATTTACTCTGTGATCCATTGATTGTTCAGGAGAGTGTTGTACAATTTCAGTGTGTTTGTGAAGTTCTTGTAGTTTCTTATGCTATTGAACTCCAGATTAATTGCACTATGGTCTGATAACATACATGGGATATCTTCAATTCCTTTGCATTTATTTAAGCATGTTCTATAAGCTAGTGTGTGATCTATTTTGGAGAATGACCCATGTGCAGGCCAAAAGAATGCATATTCTGATTTTGCAGGGTGGAACACTCTGTAGACATCTATTAAGTCCATTTGTTCAAAAGCTTGGTTCAGTGCTAGTATTTTGTTGTTCATTTTTTGTCTAGATTATCTGTCTATTCATGAAAGTGGGGTTTTTAGGTCACCCACTACAATTGTATTAGTGCTTATTTGGTTTTTCATGTCCCTTAATATTTTTTTTGTATAGTTGGGGCATTACTATTTGGTGCATATATATTTATGATTGTCATCTCTCCCTCTTGGATTGTTCCCTTTACAAGGATGTAGTGGCCTTGTTTGTCTCTCTTAATTAGTTTTCGTTTGAAATTTACTTTGTCTGCAAATAAGATAGTTACCCCTGTTTTTTTGTTTTTTCCGGGGCTCCTGTCACATTGAGAACTATTTTTCATCCTTTTACTTCCAATCTATGAGTTTCCTTTTGAACTACTAGGTGTGTTCCTTGTGTACAATATATTGTTGGATTTTGCTTCTTAATCCATTCTGCCAGTCTATTTATTTTGATTGGTGAATTGAGACCATTAACAGTGATGGTTATAACTGATATGTATTGACTTAACATTGTCATCTATTGTCCTGTTTGTTGGCTCTTTTTAATTTTTTTCCCCTCTCCCTTTAGTTTCTTGACTTGCCTGCTGGATTTGCTCTGTTGGGCCTCATGGTGGTGTGGCCTTCATTGTCTTTTTTTAGGATATTGTTTAGAATTGCTTGGAGTGCTGGTTTGGTATTCATGAAGTTTCTCAGGTGTTCTTTGTCATGGAAGTATCTTATTTCTCCATCCATTTTAAAAGACAGTTTTGTAGGATACATCAGTCTAGGTTGGAGGTTGTTCTCTTTTTGGACTTTAAATACCTCACTCCAGTCACTTCTTGACTTGAGGGTTTGTGTAGAAAAGTCTGCTGTGATTCTGATAGGCTTTCCTTTGGATGTGATTTATTTCTTTTCTCTAACTGCTTGCAGTATTTTGTTCTTCTGTTGGGTTACTGCGATCTTGAGTATTATATGTCTGGTGTAAATTTTTTTTAATCATGGCTAGTTAAAGTCCTATATGCCTCACTTCTCTGTATGTCAAATTCTTCCTCTCTGATGGTGAAGTTTTCTGGTATTACTTCTGTGAACCATTTTTTTTTTAATGTCATTTGTACTTTCTCCTGCTACTTCATGGATTCCTATCAGTTTTATATTATTCTTCTTTGCATCATCTAGGAATTGTTGGATCAATTTCTCATGATCCCATACTAATTTTAAGAGATCTCTCTTTTCATGGTCACTGACCGCATTCTTATCATCTATATCTGAAATTTTATCTTCACATTTGTTCATTCTGCTGTGAGTGCTTTCTATAGATTTTTTAATCTCTTGGGTATCTGTTTGAATGTGTTTCATGGATTCCATTTCTTTCCTATGTTGGGCATTCATGGTTTCCATTTATTTCCTATGCTGGGAATTCATGGCTTCTATCATGGTCCTGAACGCATTTTGTGTGTGTGTGTGTGTGTGTGTGTGTGTGTGTGTTTGTGTGTGTGTGTCTGTTTCTGTTCTAGAGTCTCTAATTGTGTCTTTCATTGTGCTCACCTTCTCTGCAGTTATCTGGGAAATTATTTGTTTTGAATTTTTCTAAAGCCTAATTGATCTGTTTTATTACTTCCTGTGCTATGAGTTCAGGATGTCCTGGTAGTTAATTGTCAGGATTTTCCACCTCGTTTCCCCTAGAATTTGCTGTTGGTGAAGTGGAAGTCTGTATTTCTGTCTTGCTTAAGTATTTTCTCATTTTTATTTTTGTTGTGGGTGCTGTCCTTGGTTTAATTCCTGGGTTAGTACTTTAATCTTCCTGGTATAGCTGCTCTTTAGGTTTTTAGTCTCTAATGACTCATAGACACTCTCATTTTCATAATATCAGGAAGGACAACTGAGTAAATCAGGCACAACCCTTTAGCCCAATTGATACAATTATCAACACAACAGCATCAAGCACAGCTTAGAAAATGACAATTTGTGGTAGTTATTAATCTATCACCTTCAACCATGTGCATTAAATCAAAATTGAGCACTAGCCCCAAATATGTTTATAGTGAATAAGCTCTTCAATACAGCAACTTTACTCTTCAGGATGGGGACTTAGAAGGAGCTGAGAGGAGAAGAATAGATACATAGAAGGATAAGGTTTCAACTAAAGCCAGAGGACCCAGGATGATCATGCAAACTCTAGGAAACTGTTGAAGATGAGAGGGAAAGACAGAGTACAAGAGCAAAGACAGTATAGGAACTTAACAGTAATAGGGAAACAAGCTATAAATTGTATTCACTTTCCTTTGAAACTAATGACAAGAGAAGGAAAAAGAGAGAAGAAAAGAAAGAGAAAAAAGAAATCTGAATTAGGGCAGCAATGGAAGCAAAAAGGGAGATGAAGAACAATGTGAGGGAACAAGAGATTGAGTGGAAAAACAAATAAAAAATGAAGAATTTTAAGAGTGGAAAAATAAAATTTTAAAAACTAGAAATAAGAGGAAAAGAAAGAAAAAATTTAAAGGCGCTCCTTCAGGTTATATTTCTACTGTCATGATAGACAATGTGGGCAACAGTGTGCAGAACTAAGACAATTAGTCTCAGCTAGCCAACATCAGACCCCTGAGATTCAGGCTGAATTCTGGCTGCAATGCCAAAGTTGAGCTCCCTGAACTCCTGCAGGATTAAACGCTGCAAAGTTCTAAGTCAGGTTCCAGCTGCCCTTCCCCTGAGGATAGTGCTACTTCTGATGGAAGGTGCTGATCCCTTCAACTTGCCAACTATGGAGGTCTGGGGTGCCTTGCTTGCAGTTGTTCACTTCTGTTCTATCTTCTGGAACTTAGTACAATGACCTTTATGACCACATGTGCCTCTGCAGTGTGGATCCAGGTACTGGCACAACCAGGAGCCCCAAGAGTGTGTGGGCGGGTGCTGGTGCAGGGACACCCACTTGGCTGCTGAAGCTGCTGAATCCCAGATGGGCCTTTGAGTAGAGATAAAGGCTGAGGTCAAAGACAGATGGAAAGTTCATTGTGGCAAAGAAGAATTTGCAAAAACTAAACAAGACCAAACAAGTCATGTTGACCAGGAAAGACCCAGCATGTGGATTAGAGCCAGTCAGACTGTGGGTCAAATCTGGGCACCATTTCTTTCTAGTTGGCTGACAGGCAGAGAGGTTTGTTTGTTTTAACCTCTATACCTCTTTGCTCATCTGTAATGGTGGTAGGAGAAATGGTATGGAACCTTTTTTAAAGGTTCTTGTAATGATTAAATAAAATAATGTGTGACTTGGCATGCTGCCAGACAGTCATGGCCCTGTCAATATTAACCATCTTTCTGTGCTTAGGTGTTAGGTCAGCTGTCAGACATGTGTCCCCACAGGGCTGAGCTGTGGATGAGGAGCTCACAGATCTAGAGTGGAGAAGCTCCCTAAAATTCAGGTTGTAATGCAAGGAGACTAGGTGTCTGTGGGAGAGTGAGCTAGCTTCATTCTGTCCTCCAGGTATCCTTCCTTGAATTCTTAGCAGGAAGAGCATTGGGAGAGATGCTCTGTCATGGGTGCTGAGAATTCCTGCAAGTATCCACTCTATAGTCCAAGGATGCAAGTGCAATACTCTTCACTCAGCCATTTCTCAGGGTGATGTTTGCAGCAAGCAGCCTTGAGGGATGAGGTAATGTCTCCCTCTGGACAAAGAGCAGTCTTGTTGCTGCTCACTATAAAAGCACTGGACTCCTCAGGTTCAGTGTGTCTCAGCTGGGATATAAAACTACTGCATGTACAGCATCCACCTGGCTCCTGGCATTACTCTGTGTGACTTGGGGGCATGATGCAGGCATGGGGCTCATCTGCTCATTGTGCTATAAATAGCAAAGTCTTATGTCTCTGCCCCAGGAATGTCATGTCTCCTATCAGCATCCATGACACCGTTACAGACAGATTCCAATGTGGGAGGGGGGGCTTTGGGAACTTTCTGGTTGATGTAAGGGACTATGGGAATTTGCCATTTAAAAATTTTTTAAATTTCAAACTACATCTGACTATCAAGCACACTTAAGTGAAACAAATGGAAAAGAATGCACTGAAAACCATCAAAATACCTGCTCTTCCCTCACAAGCCTGCTTTGTCATCTGCACAGTCCTGGATGGAGCTTATAAATGCTGACAGTCAGGGGACTTGGAACAGGATGCCTGCCAGCTCTATTCTATAGGGAGCTGCTGGCCTTGGGCACAAGTGGGAATACAATGCATTGCTATAGAGAATGTAGCTGTCCCCCATCTCTCCACCCCTGGAATGAAGGGCTGAGGCCAAGTGGCTTGAATTTCAAGGGACTTCAAAGTTATTTTTGAAATTATTTATTGTCACCGATCTTCAACATTATTAAAGAATAGCTGAAGTTGGGGAATTTACATTAAACATATCAAGTGTCTCCAGTTTCCATTTTACTAAATATTTGGTGTGTGTGTGTGTGTGTGTGTGTGTGTGTGCTTTGCTATTGGCCACCTCAAATCCTTGGGGGAAAGATGAAAGATAGAAACAAGCAAGCAAACAAATGTCAGAAGGGCAAAAAGCCCACATTCAGATCCACTGAGGGAGATGCTTGTAAAGTTCAAAGGAGGTAAGAAAAAGCAGAGACAGATTTTCCAAACACAAAATTGATGTGCTCTCTGAAGCTGTGTGTAAACAGAAGCTCTGTAAACTCCTACGTGAAATGCTCTGTGGGATGTAAGGGATGGTTCTTTGTTGCCAGAATCTTGAGAAGCATATGGGCCATCTGTAGGAAGGCTGGATTTCAAAGTTGGGTCTACCTATATTCTTTAATGTTGTTATTGTTTTGCTTCTTTATTTTTTTGTTTTTGTTTTTGTTTTTTCAAAATGGAAGGGAAAAGAAGGAAAGGAACAAAACAATAGATCTTAATGAGAAGAAAGCCTGTGGAGGTGACAATGTAGGACGGGAGGGACACCTTCACAGTTGGAACCACTGGGGTTGTCACCTCAGCAGGTTGTATAGTAGGAAGCCCACAGGGACTGCATACGACAGTCTGGCACACAAGTAGTTAGAAGGAAGCTTTTATGGAATTTTGAGGGAAGAGAACGTGATTTATATTCTCGAATTATCTTTATTATACTACATGGAGACAGTGTGATTGAGTCTGAAGCCCATCCTGGCTTGTATTATTTAGGACTCTCCTGGCTCCAAATAAGAGGAATGCTGGTGTAGGCAAAGGGAGAGGTGCATTAGGTCACATAACTGAACTGGCAGGAGGACAGGAGAGCACCTGGGCCTGGGACAATGGGAGCCAGGGGCAGGAACACAGCATGGATGTTCCTAGCTTTTCCTCTCTGCATCTTGCTGCTGCTTTCTCTCAGACACTAAAGCTGGGTATCTTCCCAGCTGGCCCCAGCTCTTCTACCAGACAAGGACTCTAACCTGGTTCAAGCTGAAAAATTCTATAGGGAGGAGATGAAAAATGCCAGGGAAGGAATTTGTGCTGGAATGGTCCAGGATAGGCACCTGTATCATCTGCAGTAGGGATAGAGAAAGGGAAAAAGGAAGGAGTCTTAGTCTGTCAACAGCAGACAGGAGGTGTGGCCTGTAAGAAGACGGCAGCTCCCGGTCTACCCATGTGGATAAGGCAGGAGATGGAATAATGGATATCCCTACAGGGTAAGCCAAACAGCAGGGACATCTGAGACCCTGGGGTGTCGCTCCACACTCATGCTTCTGAAAATGTTTATAAAATCTTTTATGAAGGCTGCAAAGTCCTAAGACTTGAGCTCCAACCATCCCTTCGTGCTGGCCATAGCCTGCTATCTTGGAGTCACTTGCCTGCTGGTCCTAGAAGCCTCTCCATATAGCTGTAGGATGATATCTTACCCTGGACAATCCTCCCATGTGACAGAAGACTCTGAACAGAGGTCCATCTGATTAAAAAAAAAAATTGGCCTAATCCAAAGTCTAAAACAGGTTCCTCCTCTCTTGTGCTTCCCTATGTACAACCAAAAATGCTCCCTTTTTTCTCCTCAAAGCAAGCAGTTTCAGATAACAAGAAAGGAAGTAAATGGGAAAATTCTGAGAATTACAGGTGTCTTCCACTTTCTTAGTCACAGCTCCTTTGCTAAACCAAAGCACGAGGGCCTCCTGCCCTCACTGGGACATGGTGCTATGGGCTTTGACTCCATCACTGGCTGCATGCTTGGTCGAGGGCCAGCTCTCTGCACCTGTAGCACCCATGAAGTTGTACTCTATCTGTGTATTCCTCTCTCTGCACTCTGACCTCATTCCCGACCTCATTGGTTGATTTATTCTTGAATGTGACTGGGCAGGTTCACCCCCACCTCCATCCCAAGACAAGTGTAAAAAAAGTTGCTTCCTCACCTTCCTCATCAAGTACAGAACCCTGAACCCTGGGAATCCAAGGCCTCAAAGTCAGTGCTTAGGATCAGTTTTCACCAGATGATACACACCACTAAGAAAAGCTACATAGACTGAATGCTTTCTCTGCCAGTGTCTTCGCTGTGAACTGCCCAGGGTTGTTGCTTCCTTCTAAAGTGAATTTCTATGAGAAAGGGACTGTGCTCTCCATTTGATAGATTAGGTCACTGTAGGTTAAGTGCCTAGCTCAAGGTCACATATCCAGTGAATCCTGGAGCCAGTTTCCAACTCTACCTATGTGACCTCAGAGAGGACCTTCTTAACTACTCCATGGCTGGTAGTGCAAACGAGAGGGGAAGCCATAATTCATCAGATCATGTCATCACAACTGCGTGATTTCATATGTTGGGGGTGGAGCTCTTGGGGTGGTGTCCTCCAGTTCAACGTTAGTTTCTTTAAACATAAAAGTAACAGGGTCTGGGGATGTAGCTCAGCAGTTTGGTGGCCTGCCTTGCAAGCACAAGGACCCAAGTTCAATCCCTGGTACCAAAAACAAAACAAAATAAAAAAATCCCATAAAAGTAATAATACTACTTATCTCATAGAGTTATTGTAAACATTTAGTTAGGTAATGCCAGTAAGTGCTTGACACTTGGTAGATGATCAGTAACCACTGGCTCAAACTATTTGGTGTAAGTATGGGAAGTGGTTTTGCTATGCTACACAGAAAAGGTGTCATCTAGGGTGCACCATGAGATGCAGTAAGGTCTCAGTTGGTTGGTGAGATATGTTATACAGCTCCAAAGTGGGCCTCCCTTTCCAGTGTAACAGTGTTCCAGGGCCTCCTGTCTCTGCTTCCTCCCTAAGGCTAAAGCAGCCTCAGCCAAGAGAAAGAGCTTCAAGTCCACTGGCTTGCACATGGAATCGGCACAGTGCTTAATTTCTGCAAGCCTCAGTTTCTTGATATATAGGTGGATGGATAATGCCTACTCACAGGTAGAGGAGAAAATGTGTGTGAAGTTTATGATGGAAGCTGATGGCTCTTTAGACATACAAATCAGAACATGCAGCTATTCTCAGGTGGCTTCCTGAATGATTCAGACCAAGGCCACCACTCTTCAATTTACTGATCCCCAGACTCAGTAGAGGGAAGAGCTTTAAAAAGACCCAACACCCACACATCATCAGGATAAATGGCCTTCTCTCCCCAAAGACCACTAAGTGGTCTCCAGGAGGGTGTGGCTATAATCTGGCTCTGCTGGCATTTCACCTTGTTCTCCTTTTCCCCAGCTATAAAAAGGCTTCATGACACCCATCCGAGATGCATCCGCAGGCAGTGTTAATAGCATAAAAGACACACTATGGCTGTTCGTGAGAAATGCATTTTGCACAGGCTGGGGAGTCCCACTGTTTGGATGCCCAGTATTACTCTTGTGTGTTGGTGGCTTTGTGCATTTGCTACTGGAAGCCCGAAGGCATGGGCATTCATCTTCCACTCTGTAGGTATGATGAGAGGCACATGAGATTTGAACAGTGGCTCGCTTTGCATTTGACGCTTATTACTTCTGTTTGCTTTTGATATTCAACAATAATTGCACACATCTGGTGAACTGTATCAAGTACCTAAGCCTGAGCCTATGAATCCAAAAGAGACAAGAAACAGTGATGTGACAGAGGGGAGAGAAGTAGAAAAGGTATTTTTTGTTTGTCAAGGTATAAAGTATGGACACCTAAATTTATTAAAAGAAAAATAAAGGCACTGGATATGCTTAGTCCAGCCAATTGACCCCCTTCCAGGTAAAACTAGGTGGTGACACTGGAACAGAGAAAGTAGGAGACACACTAGCTCTCTTGCAGAGCACTCTTAAGGGCCGTTTTGGGAAGGTGGACCGGGGTGAGGCAGGACAGCAGGTGGCCCTCTCAGAAACTCTCAGAAAAGAAATGAGGACAAGATTCATTATGGGCTTTGAAGCTGTGGCCCACTTGTGAGGCTGCCACATTCTCACCCAGGCAGGTGGTCCACCTTGCTGCCCCAGGGCTGGGACTGCAGTGCTAGGCTGGGTACCAGCAGCCAAATTCTTTCTACATGCCATGTGGCAGGGACTTAATAGGTACATCCAGAGACCCTGTACATTCCCCAACAAGGATGAACAAGTAGCAGGGTTTTTTTTCTATATCTGTGACCTATATTAGACTTGAACATGGAGTCTGCAGGACATAATGGAAAAATCTTGACCTTTAGTCACCCAAGCCTAGGCTCCGATACCACCCTATCACTTACTTGGGTATGGATGTCAGTAAATAGTGAACCTCTTTGAATCCCAGTCCTGGTTGTGAAGATTAATGTAAAATTTTTGATATATAGTAAGTGATCAGTTCACTCAGTGCCTCTCTGCTTTCTTCAGGGCAGGATCTGAAACACACTGGCCACATAATTCATCAGAGGAGTGAATAATGAATTGGGCTTTTTTTTTTTTTTTTTTTACAGGTGATTCCTAAACCTAAATATTTTGTAGAAAGGTCCAAAATAAAGATTCCTGTCAAGACTAGCTTGGAGCCGAGTTAAATGATGCCAAGAAAATACGTTCTTCTCTCAGCTGAAGGATAAGATATTGGATGGAAAACGAGCTCCTCAGTTACCGAGCCAACAGAAACAAATCAGGGCATCCCAGACTGGGCTGAGTATCTGTGAGACCATGGTGTTGGTCCTTGAGACTCCAACCTCATCATGGCAATCACCAATCAGTGCTTGGACAGGCAAAAGGACACCCTGTGAAGCACTGAAGGAACACGGACAGGGAAAGCATTTGTCTAGGCCAGATTTATTCTTGCAAATTTTGGGTTCCTTTTAAAGGTAAAACCAAAACATCTGCCCACCTTCCCTGCATTCTTTGTTCTCTTTTAACTGCTGGGGAAAGGATGTGGGGAGGGGCCTACCTTCCTTCAGACAGAGGAACACAAGGTACACAAATGACAAGGTACAGCTATATATATGTGAGGCCAAGGAAATCTGCCTATGACCTAATATTAAAATGGAAAATAAAGCACAGTTTTACTGGCATGGTCTTATTTTTAAATTAATATTCATTTGCACATATCTATCTGCCTATGTGGTTGTACAAATGTGTAGAAAAGTCTAGAAGGAAAAACGTCAAGCTGATAACAGTGGCTACTTACAGGGATTTAGAGCAGGGAATTGCTTCTATTCTATATTATTTGATTGTTTTTATAACAAATGTGCATTGTTGGCATAATTTTAAAATAACATTTAATTAGGATTTCCTCTTTCTGTTTCCCTGGCAACAGTCATTGAACAGATGCAGGAAGAATCTTGGCAGAATTCACAGGCAGCTCAACTTTTAATGAGCATATACTCTGGGTCCAAGTCAGAGTCCCTAGCCCCAACAGATGAGCTGGCAGATGCTGGTACTGTAATTCACTGTAACGAAACAAACTGAGACCAGGGCTCGAACAGCTAGTACGATGCATGGCACGGACCTTTATGAAGGGTATCTTGTGAGCTGTGCACATTACAACTCTTCTCATTCAGTTCTTAGGGTTGACTCATTCAGGTGGCAGACACTTGCAAATGTATGGCGTGTCAGGAATTGCACCAGGTTCCTGACTCACAGTTAGAGACAGTCCCTACTTCACGTCATTTTACAGATGAGAAATCAGAGGACTTCAACAACTTTCTCAAGGTGATTTAGCCAATAATGAAAGAGGAGCGATTAATATTGATGGGGGCCACGTGGAACATCGGGAGTGACATTTAAGCTTCACCTTTAAAGAATCAGTTAGATTTGGGCAGACAGATGAGAGAATTGTTCCAGATCAGGGAACCCTGTCAGCAGGGTAGAAGTGGAAACTCACAAGGCAGATTGTGAGCTTAGGGATGACTTCAGAGTGATTTGTGTGAGAAGTTCCAGTTTTGAGAGCTGGGTCAACTGTGTCAGGCATGAATGTCATAGCTTTATCCCGCAGGCCCTGGTGCGCTAGTAATTTTGTTGCTGTGTTCCTGGAGGGAGTGGTATGATCAGATTTGTTTTCAGAAACTCAAAGGGAGATCAGGGTGGTTGAGAGTAGTCCCCAGCTTTTTATACTATTTTTAAGGAAGATAATTTTTCGAAGGGGATATAGGGGAAGACAATGGGGATGGTTTCAGGATAATTGAAAGAAGCCCTTAGCCTGGATTTCTGGTATGTGCAATTCACAGTAGGGCTTGAACCTCTGTGAGAATCTAATGTCATTGCTGATCCGACAGGAGGCAGAACTCAGGTGAGAATGAGAGAGGCCAGCTACTGCAAATACAGATGATGGTTACACTGCTTGCTTGCAACTCACCTCCTACTGCGCTGCCTGGATCCCAGCAGGCCACCAACTGGTACTAGTCTAAAGTCTAGTCAGTCCCCGGAGCTGGTATGCCTGGGTTGGATCCCAGTCCTGACACTCACAAGCTGTAGGACTGCCTCTTGGGTTTCCCCTCAGTAAAACAGGGCTATAATAATAGTGCTGGCCTCAGAGAGTGCTTCTAAGAATTCACTTTCCTTATACAGGGAAGGTTCATAAGGGTGTTAGCTGTATATTTACAGTAAGTAGATATCAGTTGTTATTCTTAGTTCTATGGCATCCCTGTCAAGGAAGCGTTAGATGAGATGGTAGGTAGCAGGCTATTTCACCTGTCCAAGTAAAAGATAAGGGCTTAAACTAAGGCTGTGAGGATGGAGAGATGAAAGTATGAAAGCATCATGGGAAGGTGGAATGGAGAGGAACAGGGGACTGACTAGCCAAGGAGAAAGAAAGGGAGAGAGGAGACCAAGATGGCAGATGACGCAACGGAGTGACGGGAATAGCAAGCAGAGCTGTGACAGGAGCAGGGAGGTCAGGCACCAGGTTTCAGGGGACTGGGAAATTTACATAGTGATGTCTATGAGGTACAGTCCAGGATTTCATCTGACTGAGAAACAAACACTTCCTTTTCACACTGAGCAACTCTGGACCATTTGAGGACCGTAGCAGCTCTGTGATCTCACATATCTGAGGGAGATAGGAACAGGCCTGGAGGGACAGCTTTGGAGACAGCTACGGTGGGCCCTTTCCCTCAGTGCTGTCTACCAGGACTATCCTGTGTTCATAAAGACATTCAAGAAAGCATAAATTAAATTTATATCCCACAATAGTTGATCCAACCTGTCTGTCCAGCACATGCTTATGCTAGAAGCATACTTTCAAAAAGAGCTTCAATAATGATTTTTTACTTAGCTAGTTGCCTACCAATTTTCTTTGGAACTATTACAAACACAGCAAACTATATATATATA
>NW_022900928.1:45469344-45471209 GCF_012274545.1 Fukomys damarensis | reverse complement strand
GTGCCTTGGAGGCAGGAGTGGTGCCACTGAGCTAAATCCCTGGCCCCAAAATAAAATATTTTTATTTTTTAGAAAAAGCGAACTTTAGTCAAAGAGCACTTTTAGAAGTGAATAGGCCTAGGTTGTACCACAGTACCCATGCTCAAGTTACACCTCTTCGTTAAGATGAACCAACTTAAAGGACATTGCTATCCCCTGTAGTTCTCTGAGGCCCTGGCTAGGAGCTTAGCATAGAGACCAGCATTCCTTCAGGGTAAAATGACCTAAGACTTGGAATGAGTACACAGGGCTGCTGGACCTAAGCACTCTCTCCTGTGGAGTGCAAGGGGCCAAGAGAAAGGCCAGAGCTGGGGGCTGGGGAGTCACTCGAGCTGCCAGCCCTGGGTCCGAGCAGGGAGATGGATGGAGGGGTAGGGACGCAAATGAGGCTGGTCCTCAGGCTGTACTCTCAGACTGGCTCTGAGAGGAGGGGCCGGAGGGTGGCAGCGGTTCACCCTGAAGGAGGCATAGACACATGCAGGCAGGGATGGAATCCCCCACTAAGGAAGAGTTTGGACAGAAAGCACGACAGACAAAAAGCCAAGCAAAAGGGAGCCGGAGCCCTTCGCTGGGCCCATCACCTTCCACAGGCTGCACCCAGGCTCCGAGTCAGCTACCGCTGGGTTCAGATCCCCACTCTGCCCCTTTTTGCACATTTAAGCCTCAGTTTCCTGCTCTGTAAAGTAGGATGATGATGAGGCAGTTGTGCGGATTGAAGGAAACAAGCACTGAATCACACCAGTGTTTACTGGGGGACTGGAGATGCCTTCTTCACACTCTCCTGGAGCTCATGTTTAGGATAGTCTTCCCATGCAAGCACCAGGAAACAGTAAGAGAGGCTTTGCTGAAAATGGCATGGCCAGAGAAAAGGAGGCCACTGCCCCTGCGTGACACTGTCACCCTAGGGTCACCATGCCCAAAGGAAGGGTTTTCACTTAGGGAGTCTCATGCCGTTTATTCTGCTCTGCTTCAGTCTCTGAAGCTTCTGGCCTGGATTCTAGCAACTTACCATCTGACTCTTTCCTGAGCCACCTTTTCTCTCCGCGACCTCAAAATACTAACAAAGCAGCTACCATCCTCATGCCCATCCTTGGGCTACAGAGGCACATTTAACTCCAGCCCAGTTCCCGAGGCCCAGGTAAATCCTTTGACGCCGAGTTCAGTTTCCAGTGGTCATGGAAGGCTCCGAATCCAAGAACACCAATGAGGACACTCACGCATGAACAAAGTGGACACTGCTTTCCACCCCAGGCTCCCTGAATTTCCCTCCTCATTTTTATGGAAAAGACAGGAGTATGGGCTCCCAGCTCCAATGGCTGCAGGATTCATTTCCTCCTCTGAGCAAGAGCTCATGTTAAGTGTGAGCTGAGGCCCCAAAAACCTCTGGAGCAAGATAGTGAGAGAAGCTGCCTCCTCACATGCAATCACATGAATATCTGGAGAAAAAGAGCAAGTGAGAGGGAAAGAGCCATTTTTATCCATTTATTATATACAATATTAAGGCACAAGTTTAAGCAGCAAAGAATAAGAAAATCTTTGGCTGACCAACAGAATCTGTATTTGCTGTGGGGGACATGCCATGTGCTTGGACTTGCCCACTCTGTACACAGACCCATCTGGCTGTACAGCTTAGTACACCACAAGTCAATACAGACCAGCAATCCAAAGATGCCAAAGGTTACACCCAGCTACCAGTGTTCACGGCACATGGCGACCACACACTGACAAACACACACACACACACAGCAGGAGGAAAGGGTAGTGGCATTAGAGCTGTCAGAATTTTGGCCCATGTTGGGAACCTGTGCTTGCCCTTGTTTTACAGA
>NW_022900928.1:45449417-45469208 GCF_012274545.1 Fukomys damarensis | reverse complement strand
GAGGAAGGGGGTGTCATTAGGTCTGTCAGAATTTTGGCCCATGTTGGGAACCTGTGCTTGCCCTTGTTTTACAGAATTAACAGACTCTGTAAGTGCCTCGAGGAGGAGGAGGAGGAAGAGGACGAGGAGGAGGAGGAGGACGAGGAGGAGGAGGTTCTGCTGTTCCTCCTCAAAAGGAAAAAAACACCTTGATTCAAATAAAACCACTGCAGATAAATCTGCTTACATTTTGCTTTGTAATAAATATAGGTGTCTGACAACAGAATCCTAGGCAAAATCACATGTAAACACAACACTGGGTGTCAAAACTTTGAGAGCTGATACAAGAAAATGCTGTAGATGTCCTGCCTTATATAGAGGACAATATTTTCATTCTGTGAAGAAGTAATCTTTCATGACAAAGAAACACCTCAGTCACAGCATATATGACAATAACATGCACCTAATTACAAGTTGGTTTTACAGAATACCTACTGGATGTTCATACAAATGCACTATGTCTGCAGTGTATACAGAGATGGGAACACACGGGGCATGGCAAGAGAACAGATTTTTAAAAGTGAAACCTCGAAAAGTTGGACATACAAGTGAGTACTGTCCTCCTGTGAGTTGTCACTTTGAGAGGCTAAATCCCAACTCATTTCAAAACATTTCTTAGGGATTTTATTTAAAGGGGAGAAATAAGGTCTGACTTACCTTAATTACCATCTTTATTCATTCCTTTGTGCTATGAACAACTTGGGGATTACTTCCAAAGTTCAAATCTATCTTTATTTTTTTGGTTTTTTGAGACAGGGTCTCACTATGTAGTTCAGGCTAGTCTTGAACTCACTGTGTAGGCCAGGTTGGCCTTGAACTTGTGGTGATCCTCCTGCCTCAAGTTCCGGAGTGCTGGGAATATAGGCATGTGATAACACACCTGGCTATAAAACCATCTTTAAAAGATAAAGATTTCTCACTTTTCTGGGGAGATTAAAGGAACATGTCAGACCCTAAAAGCCACTCTAATAAAGGAATTCCATAATTTTCTTTTAATTACTTGGGCCAGCTGAAGTACGCAGTACATGGTTTCCCAAAGGGAGATCACCTACCCACATTATGATCTAAAACTTGGGTTTTCTGGATATTAAAAAATTCTATGCACAACCCTTAGTCATATCTCACATGTATGCATTCACATATATACATCTTAATATATCAGGAAATTAATAAATGAGAAGAAGGCATACTACTTACAAGGAGAGAAAAATATGCTCTTTAGTCCAACACTGACCTTTGTATCCTCTCAGCTGACCAGCTTCTGGTAACTTAATTCCTTTGCCCATCTCCCATGGAGCCACATATCAAAAGCAAACATAGCAAGTGATCCTCACATCAAGTGAAGACATTTTAAACACACCAATTGATGAGCAAGAAAAAAAGAAAAGAAAGCCAACATTTGTAAAGCATACACCATCACCACCCCAGGTTTGGGGATGTGGAGAAGTAACTGGTGGGGTGGATACTCTCTGTCTTCTGAAAGCCTTCAGCATTTAAGAACATTTGTGAAATCACACTTTCAATAGCCTTGAGACTCCTTTCCTTCAAAAATATGCAAGATCATTCACAGAGCACAGAGAAACATGCTCGCTGTACTTGCTCCAGAGCAGAAAGGAAGCAAGACTTCGTTTTGGACATCACATCTTTTTTGCTCAGCGTAGCTCTCTCTAGCCTACCTGTGAGCTAGCTGCCTGCCTCGATCTTTTGAACACCTATTGCTCCTTCACTGTCTCTTAGGACAGTGCTCGATTGTGCTTCCTGGGACTAAGCAAGTTGCTGGTGAGAATTTCTCTATCAGTACTTGGCATAAAGGTGTTTCAGCCACAGCATCACCAGAGTGCAAGTGGCTGAGGGCACCCCAGGTGGGAGCAAACTGGATGATGACTGGCTTTTCTGCAGGAACATTCTGAAGGCCTCTTCCCCGACCAACAAAACCAATGGATTCTCTATTCCATGTTTAGAACTTATTTAGAGCAACTTGATTCCCACTCCAGCTTTGTAGTCAAACTCACACATGAGTTGGAAACCCTCAAACAAGTGAAATGAGAAAGGTTCTGCACCTCCTTGGTCTCCCACCATGCTGGGGAAGAGCGAGCCGGGCAAGGGGAGAACATGCTGACCTCCACACTGTTCCTGGCCAACAGCATCTAGGAAGCAGAACGAACACTAAGAAAAGAACGCTAGGAGTATTCCACACATGCTGATATTTGGGGAAAATGTGCATTTCCTGGTAGCTTTAGCTATTGGACCTACAGAGAGTAATAATTCTTACATACAAACCCATCTATTTAATGAAACTCCAGGGTCATAGGCCTGATCCCAACTACATCGTATATACCATGTAAAACTCTGGCAGCATGAAGATGTTACCAGAATCCACTCAACGATGAAGCTGCGCTACTTTGGCACACTTTACTCGGAGCCAAAGCACTGACCCTTTACGGAGGTGGTCAAGTCCTAGGGTCAGATGCCCCTGAGAAGTTCTGAAGAAGACCAGGCCTTTGGACAATGCAGAACTATTTTTTAAAATGTGTTTTGTATCTGTAATGTAACAGAACACAAAGATTTCCATCCATGCCTGCTGTTGATGGGTAATTTTAGGAGTCCTGGGTTTTGTCCTATTTCCTAGGTTCTGAGAGGTATGGCTGCTTTTGCTGCTGCTGCTATGTTGCAAACACATCACAAATACACAGTCAGAGAGCCCAGACATAGTAGTGCAGGTCTTGTTTGAGGCTGTGCACCCTATAGTTTAAGCTGTGAGGCTTTGAGAAGGGACTTCACATTCCCGATTCCCTGCAATTAGAATAATGAACTTGTTCCTGCTCCCCAGGCACTTTGAGGACTAATTAAAAGGTACATCCCACAGTGCCTGCATAGTCAGCACTATAAAATACAGCTAGCATAATTCTTCTCCAATTTTAATGAGATAAGGAACTGTAGACTCCCCAGGGCTCACAATGGGTGCTAGGCATCTACACTCCATTCTTCCTGTAAGCAAGTTAGGCTTTAAGAAACTATGAAGATGAAACCGTTTGTTTGGGACTCTTGCTCGGCAGGAGACAGCCCATAAAGGAAGACATCTGAAAGCGATGGATCTCTTTTCTCACAGAAGAGTCTTATAGATTAGGAGAAAAAAGAATGGCAAAAGCAACAGTACAATTGTAACTTAAGCCCTAAAGAATGGTCATGTTTCCATCTGTATGCTGACAATGAAGACACCTTGGAATTCAGGGGCCCTACACAAGGCAGTGAAACTCATGCCTAAGCATGCAGATGCAGTTTCTGGAGTATGTAGACCATGCTTTGGGAGAAACTGGGCTATCATTCTCACTCTTTCCTATGGCTGCGGAGATAGCCCAAGTTTGGGGTGGCCCAGACATGAATGTGGAGGATAGCAGAGTTGACTTTCTTTCCCATCTCTCAACAATTTTCTTTCTGGTCTATCTCCAGCAATAATTGGGATCAAAATGTCCTTAAGGGAATTTTTTGCCATCAATTGAACCTCCCCTGTGCCCCATACAAAGTGATCAGATGTGATCCATCCAGTTCATCCCCTCTGGCATCCACAACAACCCTGACCCACTGATGAGGCTTCTTGCGAACTTTTTCCACACCCCAGGGCGAGCTATCATTGTGCAGACTCTTGGTGCTGCCTTGGTTTCCTGTTCTGTGCAGTATGAACACTGGACGCTCAAGCTGAGACCAGAGGAAGTTACAAGCAGGCAGCCCAGTGGGCAGCTCAGTGACCAGCAGAGGTAGGGTGGGTAGATCCCTACTTAGTCTTGTCACATCATGTGGTTCAAAGCCCTGTTGGCCAATTTCCTCCTATTTCCTCCCTCCCCTCTGCATCCTACACCTCATCTTCCTTCTACCTCTTCAATTTGGGGAGGCTGTAACTTTACCCAGGTTACGGTCCAAAGACCAGCCCTGAAATAAACTACCCAAATGAAATTTCCCGAGTA
This sequence comes from Fukomys damarensis, assembly GCF_012274545.1. Taxonomy (NCBI): domain Eukaryota; kingdom Metazoa; phylum Chordata; class Mammalia; order Rodentia; family Bathyergidae; genus Fukomys; species Fukomys damarensis. Next base: position 45,465,207 of record NW_022900928.1, on the reverse strand, counting down.
GTGCTCTCTTCAGTATTTCATTTAAGAGTTCCTTTAAAAAGTCATAGATGTAAGTGGTCACAGTGACCCACACCTGTTATCCCAGCTATTGAGGAGGCTGAGGCAGAAGCATCATGTAGGCCAGCTTGGGCAATTTAGCAAGACCTTGTCTCAAGAATTTAAAAAAGTGCTGGGGATATAGCCCAGTGGCAGATTGCTTTCCTAACAAAGAGAAGGTTCTGGATTCAATTTCTAATATTAGAAAAAAAATTCTCAGAACTATTTTTTTTCTTTCTTTCCTTTTCCCCTAAGGAAGCACAAAAAAAGGAAGAGATCTGGGAAAACATGGATCCAAAAGAGTTGGGGGGAAAAATTCAGGATCCTAAAAGAGCACCTGACGCCTGCTTAGCTCCTCAATATCACAGCAGACAAGAAGCCCACCACCTCATTCACTCATGGCTCTTTTCAGTGGCACTTCTGTCTCACTTTGGTCAAGTTGCCTCACAACGGAAACCTCAGAAGCTTGATCATACCGTGTATCTATTGGCTTGACAGGTTTCAAAGAAAGTTCACAGCACAGAGAAGCACACATGGTAAGTCTGCATGCTCACCAGGGAGTGCATGGGCTAGAGGACAGTGGTGAAGAGACTTGTGAGCCCCAAATACAAAAACTGGTACAGGGCTGGAGCCATTGTAGATGCCACCACGTCATCGTTTGTAAACTGTCATCCATTTCATACAGTGCTGTCTTGAAGACCTTACCTAACAGAGTAAGGGAACAGAAATATCAAGCTCTTTACAAGAGAACTGAAGTGTGAGAGAAAAAAACCCAGTGCCATTATCTTGATGTAAATTGTGACGGTGACCCATGAAAGCCTCCCCAGTGTGCAGCCAGACTGGGAGTAACAACTGTAGCCCAACCTGAAAGCCAGCCAGGAAGCCAGCAGGGATGTTTTTCTACTGGCCACTGTTTGACACAGCAGGAATGAGAACAGATCAGATAATGCTCTTCTAATTCCCATACCTAAGGAACCCTGCAATGTCTTATTAAAAAGAAAAAAAAGGAAGGAGGGACAGAAAAGCAAACTTAAAGAAAGTAAAGCAGAGACAAACTCAGAGAATTTAGGGAGGATAAGGACCAAGATCCTAACACTCCTATCCTGTTTAGAAATTACCACCAAATCTAGAAACGCTAAGAAGCCCACAAGCTCCTGAAAACCCAAGCAAGACAAGTCAGGAGGTGAAGACTGCCTCTGAAATTTCCCTTCATCCCTGGGGGATGCTTCTCACTGCCACACCCACAGGACACCTTACAATGGCATGGTGATACTGTGTTGTGCCAATGGGCTTTAGAGATGTCTAGGAGAGTCTTTTTAAGAGAAACATGCTAAGAGGCAAGCAGAATGGGGGTTATTCAAGGAAGATCCATGTCTAGGTTTATCTGTTTATAACCAAGAAAGGAGGTACACCAAACCTCCCCAAGAGATACAACTTCTGTACAATGAAAAATTCCATTTCCTACTTCTTCTTAACTTCTGTTTCCAAACCTACATGCATCTTCTTTTCCACTATATGCAAGAGAATTCGTAACATTCTCTTCTCTCCACAGTCATGTAGGTCTCCTGTTTGTTTTTAACATTTATAAAAAGTATTCTTATTTCTCTGAAATCTTTAACAGTTCACATCATTCCTGGTTTCCCATCCACAACCTTCTTGATCTTTCTTCTCCTTCTCTGCCACTTTTCTGATTTGCCAGTGTTGCAGTACGAAATTCAACAGGGACGACAAAGTTAGATGAGCACTTCCATCATCTCGCCATCGGGGAACTCGGGCTTGTGCAGCAAGCTACTGACACGGCCTCTGTGGTCCGGTGACTTCCCGTGGCTGGGAGAGTTCTCTGCCAAACAGAAAGGAAACATCAGTAGCCCACTCCTTGGGAGGCATTTTACAAGCTCTCTCTATAATGGGTCCATTTTAAAGCTACTTCTCACCCAGGAGGCTCACTCACCAGTGGATGTAGGAAGGCCGTAATTAGCCACGGAGGGAAAAGCTAAATGACCGGATCAGGATTCAGATGCAGAGACAACTGGGATGGTGATGGGAGAGGAGTAAATGGGTGGAAAGGACACTCAGACTTTGTGTAGAGACCCTCACACCCACACCTCCACACAGAGCCATCAGATGTTCACTGTAACCCAGACTCTTCTCACACATTCCTCTCCTTACTTGGTTGCATTCCAAGAATTACATTTCCATAAAATGATAACAATGTACTTGTCTATTTTGGGAACAAAAATAGATCCTGGTGGAGACAGCTTATGTATGCCTCAAGGAACTCACCACACCTCAAAAGAACTAAAGTGGGCTTTGCCCATAACTAGGATTAGTCCAGGGCCAAGTCGACCCTTCCCCTGGACACTTCTGGACTCACTGAAAAACCCATCCTTCCCCCTGCTGTCTTAAGTATCTTAAACAGCTCATCACTACTGGTCTGAGTGTTATGCTGCAAGCCAACCCAACCTGAGTTAAGGCTACTTCCTTTTCAATTAGGATGTCTTCTACTGGGCCTGGGAATCCTTGACAAGCCAATGGGCTGAAGGCCATATCTACAAACCTGAGGACTCTGGGGACCTGGTGTCTCCGAGGCACACACAGCTCCCAGATGTACCTGAGGATAGCAATTCCTTAACATTCTTCAGAGCGTCTCTTTTTACCCCTTCTGGGGAAGGACCAGTTATAAAGCACACATTACCAGGGTGGACCCAAACTCCACGTTCATTTTATATGGTAATAAAGTGGAAGTATTTATACACATTTTATTGCCATAATAACGAAATGCACACATAGCCTAAGGGCATTGGGACAACCATGATCATATAACAGATGTTGGTGGGTGCAGCTAATCTCTTTCCAGCTCAGTAAAAGATTCTTGCCCTTGGGTTACACAGTTCCATGGGTTCTTGAGTGTGGAGGAGGCAGGGACCACATACCCAGTTTCTCCATGGTCCCTTTGGCCGCTGGGTGTTTCAGGACAGGGCTGTTGGAAGGGGTTGTGCTCAGCCTGCTGCGGCTGGGGAGGGAGGCCATGTTGGGCCAGAAGAGTTCAGTGCTCTTGTCAGTCTGGGTACTGCTGTCCTTGCTGCCTGTCTTCGCATGGGCGCTGCTGGCTGACGTGGTAGAGGCCACAGGGGGCAGTGCAGAGGCAGGTGGCGTTGGCAGCAATGGAGAAGAAGTATGTTCATGGTGTTCCTTCCCCAGCAGCAATCCTGATGGCAGAAGAACAGCTTTTCCAATGACATTCTTTTTAAAGACCACCTCCCTTTTGACTGAGGATTTCTTTAATGATTTATTTACCGAGTACATAGTAAGTACTAATTATATACCTAATAAAATGATAAACACTGAAAAAATGAGAGTCCCCGCTCTAAAAAGACTGTGGTGGGAGGGGGTGTCAAGTAAACTGGTTATAATATGGCAGAATGTAGGATAACATCATTCACAAGACAGTATGGAGAGCAGAAAAGAGGAGTGAGGAGAACCAGATGAGGAGACAAGGGTTTCTCAAGATTAAGTTTACTGTACTCAACAGGGCCCAGGTGGCTGACCTAAAGCATGGTTGTGTGCTTAAGAAAAACTACAAGACCTTTCCAGTCTTTGACATGTTTCCACTTGGCTTCTGCTCTTCGAATAATTCCGAATTCCATCTCATCCTTGCTAATAGATGATGGTCTCCTGCAGGCCAGGTTCAAAAATAAACGTTCTCCCTAGTTAGGACAACCACTGAGTTGTACACATTATTCCCCAAAGAACTATGAATCCAAGAAGCAGGGAGCCAGCTGGGCTCCTAAAGAGGGTCACTGAGCTCTCTCCTCCCACGTTCCAGCAGTGGTGAAGCTGGGGTAGCTGTGAGAAAGAAGGCCCAGCACGCAGAGGTGTCCATTTCCTCAAAGCCTTCCCACAGGGCTGGACAGAGGATGATGTCTTTATCTGTATATGTGCTGCCGAAGCGAGCACAAGTGATGTCTTTATTTGTAAATGCATTACACATTCAGAAAAGTGCCAGTACTCTCGAACTCTAGCCTACAGGAAAAGTGGCAAGCATAATCTAAGTATCTGTTCACTTATCTTGTTACTGAGCCAGCAGTTCATAAAGTATCTTTGGCAGGACTGCTCAAGGTGTCATGCTTTACTCAGGGCCATTGAGTCTGTCTACAGCACACTTGCTTCTTGAAGTTTAAGGTGCTTTTCCATCATTTGGCTCTATGGTTAAAATGACCTGAGACCCTGCCTTTCTAACACACTTCCAGGTGAAGTGGTACTGCTTGTCCACAGACTACACTTTGGGTAGCAAGGTTCTGTGCTAGAGGCTTCCCACATCACCTCACTTTACATGCACAACATTCCTGTCTACCATAGAAGGATACTCAGAAAAATCAACATCTCTCATCTAAATAGCAGCAGAAATGAGCAAACCCAGCTGTGCCTGATTGGGAGCAATCTATGTTCTGTCCGCCTCCTCTCTCCCGCTGTTGAAGGTCTGACAGGATGTTCTTGTGTGGTGGAGGTGGGGTGCTGGTATAATAAACCACCAGCCAGTCATCTCTCTGGGGAGCCCCTTAGCAATCAGGAATGGGGGCGCTGTCACCACCACCTCTTCCTCAAGCCTGTGAGACTATAAGGAACTATGAGTGGCCCGACTATGTGGCTCTGCCTGCATCCTCAGAGTCCTTTGCTGTTTTTCTTCCTGTGGACACCAACTACAATGATGAAGAGGAGTAAAGGTGCAGACAGCACAGCACCTCTCCATTCAGGCCGAGGTCTGTGGCTCCCAGGCCCAGACACCAGACTGAGCTGCCTGGATACTTGTCACAAACAGGCTTCTTCCAGGGAGGTTCCCTTCAGAGCTGAGGACAGTTCACATTCCTTATGGAGGCCTGTCTGAGCCTCCTGTCCTCTAGGCTGGGAGCTAAGTGTCCTTGGGAGGGTCTTTGATGATCCCAGCTGCTGTCCATACATATCCTCTTTGAAGTGCATTTCCTCTGCAGGCAGGGGCTGCTGAGGCCACCAGCAGAGAGACTTCAAAAAGAGATTCCAGCTGGGAGCCTTTGATCCCCAACTCTGCCTGTTCATATGGCAGCTCTTATCCCCTCTGGCACAAAGCAGCCAGGCTTCTCAGGGATCCCATGCCTTAGAAAACTGGTTCTGGGCTCAAATAAGAAACAAAAACACACAGTGACCCAAAGATGTGCATAAAAGGAGGGACAGACCTCCCCAGAGTGCAGAGGAAGGGAGCAGCAGAAGGCATACACGCGTGTGTGTGTGTGTGTGTGTGTGTGTGCGCGCGCGCTGCTTGTTACTTACAGCTCAGTAGCCCAGCCAGTCACTGAACCCCAAAAGCCACCCCTGGCCAAGACCTCACTTGAGAAATTCTCAAAATGCTGCTGGGTGACAACAATACAGCAAACCCCACCGCTAACCATCTATTCCTTATACTTGAGAATGTTTCTTCCAGTGTATTTCCCCCATTATCTCACTTGGCTCTTTTACACCGAGGAAAAGTGAGGCAGACACTGCCCCCTTTTCCTAGATGTGGAAGCAGAGGGAGAGCAGTCATATAGCTGGTCTGGGGCAGACCCAACTTCTGAAGCCTTGATGCATAAGCATTTTTATCAGGACATTTTGTGTTTTCACCTCAAATTTCAACAATAACCCATAACAATTATGACATGAGCCATCCTGTGGCTAACAGCTACTCTGCTGGCATAGCCTTTAGAATTTCCATAGTGCTTCCACAGCTCCCACTTAATTTCCACAACCAGCGTATGTCTGCCCTCCGTCATTTAACAGATGAGTAAATTGAGACCGGAGATACTGAGTGCTGCCAGTGGCAGGGAGGTCACCTCTTCACTTGATCTCAGCCAAAAGGCTGAGAAGGGATGGAGGTCGCTTGTTAATGCTTGTGTGGCTTTGCTCTCCAGATCCCAGTCTGAAAGAGGAGCAGGACTCACCTATGCTGCCCTTCCAGGTCTTCTCTTCTTTCTTCTCCTCAGCGAGCTGGCTGCTGGTAAGCGAGGTCTGGCGGGAGTGTGTCCCGGTAGCCGCTGCAATGGACGGGACGGAACGTGCTGGCCGCAGGCTCGAGGAGTCTGTCTTCCCGGCATCTTTACGGGATCGCTGCTGAAGCACCTTAATCATGGCATCCTTCTCTATGATCTTGGCATGTAGATTTTTAATACTGTAGAACAGAACAAAGCAGATCCATGAAAAGCTATCTGGTTAGACAAACTTGAAGCATTTCTCTCAGGGACCTTAACTGTCACTCGGGCTGAGGGGTGGGTCTGTGGCAGAACAGGTCTTAAAACATTTACAATCTCCAAATTGCATAAGGTGGATATCCTGTAAGAAGTCAAAAGGGTGCACCTTCTCTGGCACCTCAGAGGTCCTGGGACTCTCTGGAGGGACAGTGAGAATGACTGTGGTCACCCACTAAGGACTTCCTGGACCAAGCTACTCAGGGGCCACTGCACCTAGCCAGTCTAGTACTGGGAGGAGTGATAGGAAAGCACAGAACTCCCAGGCCTGACAAACAAACGAAGTCATCAACTGAGGTCAATTTCTCTACTTTCTGAGAGAAAAATGAAGAGAGAGCAGGTTCTCTGGAAGACTTTCCCCCAGTGATGGCCAAAAATGAGAACCAGTGAAATTTGTATTTGTTTTCCACAACTCTCAGTAATGTACTAGACAGCCCTATTTTCACATCTGCACCCTGGGAGCTCAGAACTCCCAGGGCTCCATTGGCCCTCAGATGGTCAAGCCAGTGAGGCTTGTTTTATGATGTTAAAAATCTCCTGGAAATCACATATAGCCCATCAGCAGAGTACACTGGCTAAGTAAGCTTCATATCTTTGGCTGGAATATGCAACCTCCGGCTCAGAAGTCTCTGGATCTTTAGGATACGATGTTTTTCTTTTCCAGCTCATTACGTCTGGAAGGTAATAGAGGCAGATGTACAGAATTAATATGGGCATCTAAATCCTCCTATCATTAGACTCAGCCTCCCCACCTTAAGACCTGCACTGATCTGCAGTTCTCCCCCAGAGAACTCTAACACCAGGCCCTCAGCTGAGTGGAACCACGTGCTCAGCTGGATGGTGTAGAGTCCTCAAGCTCAGCCCTTCAAAACAGGACAGGGAAGCAACTGTCTCTGGAAGGGCAGGCATGTGAGTACAACAGGGGCCCCATTAGGGTCTGGAGATGAGTAGTCACGGTGGCACTTGGTGTTATGGCCACGCACGGCTGTCCCTTACGTGTACTCCATGTCCTGACACCTCCTGTTGGCCTGCACCACCTCCTCCTCCTCCTGCCAGATGTGGGCCTCCAGCGAGCTCTCCCCGTAGCTGCCATTCCTCGAATGGTTGATGATTGTGGTGTCCCTGGAAACACAGGACAGAGCCTGGGTCACTGGAAGACTTCTTGGTTTCCATGCAAACAGATTCAGAACGGAGTGGCCAGGATTTGTGTTGGAGCAGAGATATGCCCATCTCTTTCTACTCCCTCCCAAAGACCTTCCATCTTCACCGCCTCCGCTTAGCCATCACGTTCATGATGCTGGAAATGGTGCAGATGCTCACGGTGAGGAAACCCAAGGGCACCATCCTAAGACTTCTCTCCAAAAATTCCTCCACTCACCTCCCCTGTCCTAAATCCTAGGGAATTCTTTTCCTAAACTTGGCTGAGTATAAGATGGTATCTAAAGAAAACAAGATAAAATTCAAAAGTCATAATTCCCTGTCCTTTCTACTAATAACATCATGGACTGAGCTATGCGATATGTTGGGGAAATGCTGATGGGTGCACACAGATTTAATCCACTGACACACGAATACCTTTATCATCATTACACTTGGTGGTGTTTCTATGCTTGTACTTTCAATTCTTGTTCTATCTTATTTTTCTAATCACAAAGTTCTACTTCTATGTCCTGCTGTAGCAGCTATTTCAGTATTTTACAGTAAAATGGATGCTTAGTCACTACCTGAAACTGAGATTGGTCCTCTCAGATGGCTACGCCCCAAGCTGAAGTCTTCCTTCACATTTATATTCCAATTTCCTTCCTCTTTAATGGGCTCTTGCCTAGAATTGAGATTAGGCCACAGCAACAAACATACTGGGTACCAGAGCAGAAAGATGTAGAAGACAGAGACTCTATCCTGAAAGTTCAGCTAAGAAAGGTCGCTAGATGGAAAAGCAGTTTAGGTGAAAGCAGGTGTCCTGTCAAAAGTAACTTTTTGTACCACTGGATTTGTCAACTGAACTACTCTTAATTAACAATGACGAGGTAAGTGATACCTTAAGGTGAAAGCATTTAAGCCTCTGATTATGTGAATTCTGATTATGTGAATCCATAATAATCTAGTCAAATATTTCACCTTTCTTTAACTTCATATTTCAACGTTGCAATCATATTGAAAACTTTAAAGCTCCTTTCTAGAATACCCTAAAATAGCAAAAATGAGATCCTTTCTTTACTTTTTTAAAAAAGGATAATATACATTTATTTCTGTAAAATTCCCGGTGATTTCCCGATGTCAGTAGAGTTCTGTTTCTTGTATGTACCGTATATGGCTACTTTCACTTACAAGTGTTCAGTATAACACAGAAGGCATGTGAAATGCCTCAAACACCAAAATCTCCCAATAAGTTATCTCTGGCATGCCATACTTCTCAACGCACAAGTACTTTTTTGGCAATGGTTACAACTAAATGTTTGCCAGTTAATCTTTAGTTAACCAGAACCACACATTCCATAGGTATTCCTGTAAAGTGAGAGTTATATCCATAAGGATATGGTACCCAAGACAGAAAAATTTCCTCTTTTCTTCAATTTCAATGGACCTCAGCCATCAACACATCTCACTACTTTCTTAAAAATGTAGAATGAAATAGTACTTTTTTTTTTTTCCTGGTACCTGGGATCGAACTTGGGTCCTTGACGAAATAGTACTTTTGATGAAAAGTTTTTATTTCCTATTTAGAAAAAAATTCTCTTTGATACTTGAAGAATTTTTCTGTCATCTTTCACAAATATCTGATATACGTTAAGCTTAATTACACATGCTTTTCAGGACAGTCATTTTCAAGGGAAAAGTTATTTATATTTTTTAAATCTGCTGTATATAAAAGTGTATAAATGTCACTCTACCATATATATTTCCTACTTTCTCCTAATGCAGATGTGCTGGTCACATTCATGAGGTCACAAATATTAAACATATTTTACTTTTTGAATAGAGCTATGTGACAGAAAGCACACTTTTTGGCAGAAGTGACTCTATTAGATAGTTTTAAATTTCAAAGTAGCTGTTAGAAATGTTAGTAATCCTGTTCCATCTTTCTTTTTCTCATTGAGTTTATTGGTACATTTTAGGTATACAGTACAGCTACATTCATCACTGGGACCTTGTACCTTTGCATGACAGGTCTTGGTTCTCATTTTTTCCCCTTACCCCTGCCCTCCCTTCACTCCCTCCTCCCTTCCCTATTTACAAATACTTTTTCCCATTTTTTCATTTTCTCATATTTTTTTCTTTTCTTTTATTTCCTTTCCCCTACCCTTCCCACTTCCCCTATGTTCTATCTCTTGCTGAGTGGGATGACCTCAAAGTTGAAGCAGTATCTTTAAATAATCATCAGTCACCACCATCAGCTCAGTCTTGAGACTCATCAGCAGCACCCCACACAGACAGGCAGATATGGTGATGCAGCTGAATGATAAAGATCCAGGCTTCCCCGGTACCAAAAAAATAAAATAAAATAAATCCAGGCTTATGTCACATCTTTAGCGACTTTGTATAGATCATATTGTGAATATATACAAAATTCATTTAAACTTTGAACAGTATACTATATAACACATTACTGTACTATTACAAAATATCCATTTTTAGCATTACTCCAAATGCTAGCAAGCAGGTATTTTAAAATCTCCCTCTCTCTCTCTTTTTTTTTTTTGGTACTAGGGATCAAACTTGGGTTCTTTTGCTTGCTAGGCAGGTGGTGGAACCACTGAGCTAAATCCCTGGTCCCTAAAAACCTCTTTTTAAGGAGAGCTATTAGTGAGTGAGCATCTACTCTATGCAGGGATTGGAAACAGCATAGTGCACATGGTTTCTCATTTAGTTTTTGTTTTCTTTTTGGTGCTTGGGACTGAACCAAGGGCTCTGAGCATGCTAATCAAGTGCTCTATCATGGAGCTAAGCTTCAACCCTCTCATTTATGTATGCAAAAGATATTATTATCCCTGTTCAAAGATGAAGAAACCAGATTTAGGTGATTTTCCCAATATGCCCAATTAGTGAATGGTTGAAATGGACCAAATCCAAAGATGAATGACTCCAAGGTCTTTAGCCATTCTTCAACACCCCTGGAAGTTTCATTTGTGTTTATAAAAGACCTCAGCAAAGATGCATAAAGATAAAGAAAATGTGCCTCAAAATAGTGCAAGCTGTGACTGAAGATATATCATAAAAGCAAATAATACAGAGCAAAAGAATTGATTTAAGCATACTTATAACATTATTGATTCACCTTCTGGTATACAAAAACTATCAGTATTAGTGGCTAGAAACACTTTTAACTAATTTATGTCTGCACTCACATGGAACTGATAAATAAATTCATATTTATACTGTCAAGGATAGCAGGCACAATTGTCAATAGACAATTGTGCATTGCGCAATTAGGTGGTAGCTACTTTGCAATTTATAAAAATTCAAAACCTCCACACACATTAAAAAAAAAAATCTCTAAAAATTCTGATCAATGGCACAAGATACATAAAGATGGCTGGGCGTGGTGGCAAATGCCTGTGATCCCAGCACTCAGGAGGCTGAGGCAGGAGGATCCCTGTGAGTTCGAGACCAGCCTCGGCTACATAGTGAGTTCCAGGTCAGTCTCAACTGCATAGTGAGACCCTGTTTCAAAAGATAAAAAAAAAACAAACAAAAAAAAAGCAAAACAAACAAAAAACCCCAGATACATAGAGATGACAAAACCAGTTGGAACAGAGAATTATATTCTTTGTTTAAATGTCATTGCTTATAAATGTGAAGCATGCACCAGCGGCTAAAAAGTCACAGGGGTAATGGGTAGAAATAGTTGCTTTTACCACTTGTCTGCAGGCATTTGGCATCCAGACCTGAGATAAAAAATGCTTCATTTTCCTCTTCCCCTTCATTATCAACAGACAGCAACGCTTAAATTACAGAAGTTTCCTTTGAAAAGACATTAAGGTTGGCACTAAACTTCTGTGTCTCTAAACCCATCCCCCTTCCTCTCACTGATGATGGGAGGAAGTAGGCCATAAAGGGGTGGGGAGGGTGGCTTCCCAAGAGGTATCAGAAGCTGGACGAGTAACAAGGGGGAAAGTGGCACAGGGAGGAACGGTGGAAAGGACTGCATCTACATATCTACAACTGCAAACAGCACAGAAGGACAGCAGTGCAGCTGGGAACTCCAAGCTCTGGGGTAGCAGCCATTTCCTCTTGTCTGACGGATGGTGAGCAAGGCTGGGCCTAGAGCCTTCGGGTGGGTGATTGTGTTTGGGGCTTGTATGATTCTACTCATCTTCTACCCTCCCTGTGCAGGCCTGTTCACCCCCACTTCTAGATGTACAATCCAGTCGTCATCATCTGTTCAGGGCCCAGGACCCCAGGCAGATATCTAATGTGATAAATCAGCAGAAGGTGGGCCAACAATGGCACATGAAGGCCCGTGTCATCCCCCGAGGGAATGCATTTCCACAGATATGGGGCTTTAGTGTCCTCAGCCAGAGGAATGTGGTTGGATTCCCTGATCTCTAACAGCCCAGAACTACTATTCCATTTTGCATGAGGTCAGGGACACTCAAAAGGGCTTATCCCAGTCACATGCCCAGAGTCAGTGACAGGAGAAGCCTTGAACACAAATGTCTGCTTCCCTGCACAGCAATCTTGCATTCAACCCAGATACAGAAAGCAAACCAAACACTCAGGGCAACTGACGGGATACATTAGCCCAAACCCCCTCTGCAAATTTACACTGTTCTCTTCCTCAGGCTGAGAGGTAATTCATTGTTAGTTTAAAAAACAAAAAGCTGAAAAGAAGAACATTTAAGTATGTGAAAATCAAGAATGTTTCAAAGGGCTTCACCATTCCCACCTATAGAGTGCAGGACTGAGCTGGAGGCTACACCTTCTCTCCAACTCTCATCCTCTATGTGAGACCTGACTGAGCTAAAGTGAGTCCATGTTGGCTGAGTTATGGCCCCAGAGGCCATTGTGATCCACTCCCCTTTGCAGTTGCACCCCTGCCTACGTTTGAACCTTTGCTTAGGAATATGGGACTACATAACTTTGTAATCTTAAATTCCTAGCCCCAACTGTGATTAAATGTGAGTTAATGAGTAACTGCTTGGTAGCCCTGGGAAACTATAACAAACATAGAGACCCGAAGTAAATTACTCCACTCCTTGTTTGCCCGTAACTGAATGTTCTGGACACCACAATCTAAGAAACAATGGGTAATCGATCTGCTGACCATTAGTACGTGATGGCCGAGTACATGATTGATGACCACCAGCTCGGATCAACTGATCACTTGCCTTTGTCCCCTTCCTGTAAGTTTTAAGTGTTAACTCCCCCCATAGCCCCTTATGAAAACAGCCTCTGACTGAACTAGTTGCCTCTCTGAGCTACTTGGCTCCGGGAGTGCCATCTGGCCAGACTAATAAAGGTCTGTTTTCCAACTAGTCCAGTGTGTTCCTTCCTGGGTGATTCTCACTGCTCGTCAAGCTCCTGGAGCAATCGCTGGGCTACAGGGCCAGCATCTTGGAGGCCCTTTCGGCTGTTCAAGCTCCTCGGAAGGCCCTAGGTCTTACACCTAACTTTGGAATTTCTGACTCTCTCAGAGAGGTTTATTCCCACTCCCAGTCACACTCGGATGGATATTGACAGGTTGTCTCCCTTCATAGCACAGACATGTGCTAGAAAATTACTCTGAAATGGTCATTTTCCATGAGTCTGCCATCTTGCCACACTCAAGGGTGCTTGGGAGCCCAGTGGAGGCATTTGTGGCACACAGCAGCACTGCTTTTTCCAATCCCTAGAGCTAACATCTGAGCAGGCATCTGGGTATTCTTCTCCACTTGAGTAATGAGCCTGAGAGCCCATAACAGCTTATAAAGCACCCATCCCTCAATTCCAGCACGTCTTCTCACACTCACTAAAGAAACCATAAGACATCCCAAGGCAACGTGGACCTGACTATATAACCAGCTTCCCTCCTGCTTTTATTCCTATCACCCGGCTCACATGTCTCCAACCCAAATGAACAGAAATAACCCTTATGTACTAAGAAGTCCAACTTTCTGGATGCTCCTTCGAAACTGGAAAATGTCCTCCAAATGTACTGACTCTAAACTTTGGTGAATTCCAAACAACTCTAAATTAAATACACAATATGAGTTCTGAGAAAAAGTGTGCTGAGTGAAAGGGAATGAGGGGCTTGATAGGCTGTGCACAGCCACCTGATGGCCAAGACCAAGGGAAACTGCCTTGCTCATTCAGACAACAGCCTTTGGTATTTTGTGGATTTTGGCACATACTGAGATAATTTTGAAAGAAGAGTAAGGCTGTGTATCTACAGAGAGAAAGTAAAGAAAAGGAGGTAAACACTCACAGTGGCAGCAAATGATTTCAAACTAAGTGAGTCAGCTATTAAGTCAGACAGATCAGCCTGTGACTCATGGTCCACTGCTAACAGCTAGCTATTTGGAGGCAGGATTTAGAACCAACCACTGCACCTCTCTTAGGCTGTTTTCTTCAACTGTAAAATGAGAAAAGGATCTGCTATCTGGGCTGCCATGAGAGCTACACGTTCTTGTCCAGGCCATTAAACAGACTCAGTGTTAAAAGAGTCATAAAATATACTTCTCCACCATCATTCTTAGAGATCACACAGTATTCCACTGTGTGGTCATACTTTATTAAATGAGTTTCCTTTTGTTGGAAAGGTGTTCTTAAATGTTCTGATATTTTCAGCAACACCGGGTCATCCTTGGACATAATTTTCAGCAACACTGGATCATCCTTGGACATAATTCTTTGGGCACTCATGTTGCCTTCCATAAGATAAATATCTAGAACTAAAAATTTGGAACCAAAGGGAGGGTACCTATTGACAAATTATCCTCCAGAACTGTTGTATCATCTTTTTCTTCAAATGTCAATATAGTCCTTTAAACATTATCGTTAGCTGACCTTGCTCCTCAGGATGAGCCTCTGGACCTCTCTGGACCCACACATTTTGCTCTGATGTTCATTCCAATGGCAGAGTGTTCCTGTCTCACCTCTCAGCTGCAGCAGTGGCTGCAGCATTCATGGCGAAGTGTCGGATGGTGCTCTCCTCCAGGTACTTCTGTTCCCACTTGGTCATGTCAGCCTCCAGGGCTAGGATCCTCTCTTCCTTTTCCCGAACAAGTTCCATGAGGGCTGGAGCATTGTATTCTGGCATGCCAGCTTGATGGCCGTTTCCATGTTTCTGGGGAGGCAGAAATAACATCCTGATCTTCAAAATGAGCTACAAGGTGGACCACCACTTCAGTCAGGTCTGCACCGTTATCTGCATGGAGCACAATGGTCCCCCAGATTCCACGATAGTTCATAGAAATTTTCATCATGACCATGCTCCTTCTCTGCAGTGTGTTCAACCTGAAGGCAGTGGATCCTAACACCACACCACCTCACCTCTGTGTTCTCTCTCTCACCTCATTATTGTACAACATTATACTGTTACAGAAAGAAACTAAGCTTCAGAGAGGCCAAAGTAATGGCTCTTTTTTCTCAGGTAATCAATAGTAGAGTAAATATTCTAACCTGGATCTGGCTTCACAGCTCAAGGACTTTGCATGACAAGAAGTGTCTTCTGCAAGGTCATGCAGTTTATACCAAATTTATACCAAAAGGAAGAAAAGGAATTAAACCTTGGCCTCTTGGTCTAAGGCACTTTCTCTAGAATTCAAGGGAGAGATCCCACATGCTTGTTTTCTCTGAGACTGGGAGATAACACGGAAAGGCACAGGAAGTCGGAGTTAGATGCCTGAGCATGCATGCTCCCAGCTGCCAGGTTGACTTGGGAATAGAACCATCAAGACCTAACCCATTAGAGAATGAAAAGTAAATTAGTTAATGCATGTGAAAGCAGAATATCTCCAATGCAAGACCAGCTCATTTTTCAGCCCATTCTTTTCATCTATATCAGCAAGAGGAAATAAAGTGATTGTTATCTGGACTGCTCAAAAGCTGAGGATATTCACATTTCAGATGTTTCATTTAACTCAGGGATGCTATTTCTCTAAAGAACATGATGTAAGGGATGACGGGGGTTTGAGAAGTTCTGACTTCAGACCCAGCAGCACAGACAGGAAATCTCAGTGTCTCAGGGTTCTGGGCCTTGTCTGAGTGTGAGCCAGGATCCTTCACACTTGAAAGAACGATTTCCTTCCAGCTTGATTTACATCCTGGGACTTCTATTTTCTTCATGTTTTCCAGTGATCATAAATTTTAAATGCAATTTAAAATTGCAGTTAGTTGCAAGGTGAGAAATATTTGAACACTTTACCCAAAACCATTTAAGCCCTAGATCATGAAAAGGGCTGGAGAATGACCTAGAGTAATAGTTGGGCTTTTGAGCTGCACTAATGGAATAACTCCTACCAGAGAAGAGAACTAATGGAACTACAGTTTTTTTTTTTTTTTTTTTTTTTTTAAAACAA
>NW_022900928.1:45446354-45449325 GCF_012274545.1 Fukomys damarensis | reverse complement strand
TTTTTTTTTTTTTTTTTTTTTTGATAAACCATACATTTGCATTCAATGTGTTTAAAGCTCCAAATATAAATTATTTTCAGAAGTGGCAGCTTGCTGGTGACCAATATTTAGGTAAGAATAGAGTAGAAGGCACATCTCTGTCCTCACCTGACCTATACAGGAAGTCACCGACCCCAGCTGGCTAGATACGTGGATTAAGGCAGCAGGACAGATGAACCAATCCACTAAGATGAGAAGCTACTCTGTTTTTAGAAACTTTTTGAGGCGGAGCTCGTCTGGCTCCACTAAGCTGCAATTTCTGCCTGTTAGTTTCTGTCTAAATCTTTTCCGTTACCTTTTCACTTCTCAGCTGGCTTATTTCTGCAGAATTCTCTTGACCTCCCATGAGATCGTGGCAACTCTTCATAGGCCCCCTAACTCCAGTCTAATCATAACGGTTGTTTAATAAATGCATGGATTTCAGCACGGAGGTGTACAGAGAACCAGGACCTAATGCGTAATTGTGCTAGTCATAAAATTGAACCAAGGGCCCGGCAGGACAAATTGGATGCCCATTTAGCTAGTCTACAAATATTTACTGAGCTTGTACCATTCACTGGGGGTACAACAGTGACCAAAACAGATGCAATCTTTGCCCTCTGACCTTGGCCTGGCCCCTGTGCCTCATTTTCATCATCTGTAACATTCTCACCTTTCACAGGACCTCCTAGGTCTACCAAGAAAGAAAGGTTTAAAATTACTTGGAGCTCTTGGTAAAAAAAAAAAGATAGCATTGTGACTTCTTAAAAATGCAAATTCCTTGCTGGGCGTGGTGGTGCACACCTGTAATCCCAGCACTTGGGAGGCTGAGGCAGGAGAATCTTAGAGGCAAGGCTGGACTACCAAGTGAGTTCAACAGCCTGAACTACATAGCAAGAACCTATCTCAAAAAAAAGCAAACTCCCCTCCCTCTTATTTATTTGTTTGTTTCTCATATCTCTCCCAGTTTCCAATCATTCTGAAATACTATATCACCTCCTATGTTAGAGGAGAGATGACGTACAATAAATAATGACTGTCAATTGAGTTTCCTTCCTGCCAGTCCAATGTTCTGATGTATCTTTCTCTCCTTCAATCAGCCACACCTCTGTCACCATTTTTTCCATTGGAAAAGTGAGATAAGTGAAGAATTTGGGAGATGGTACCAAGGATGCCCTACTCCTTCAAATGACTCTTATGTTAATGATATTCATTAGAACAGCAATGAAAGTTATTCCTTCTTAATCCATTGTTATGTGCCAGGCACTGTGAAAGGCACTTTGTGCAGATTTCCTTAACTGTAGATTCTAGAATAAAATGAGTGTTAGGTGTGGAGGTGCATGCCTCTAATCCCAGAAGCACTGAGGAGCTTGAGCCAGGAGGATCACTGCTAATGAGAGGCCAGCCTGAGCTACATAGTAAAATCAAAGTTCAAGGCCAGTGTGAACTACAGAGTGAGAGATCCTGTCTTGAGTATGAGTATCATTTATTTTCCTCACTTTACAGATGAGGATGTCGAGGGTCAGAAAGGTTATTTACCCAAGGCTATATCCTCTGCTAGGAGGAGGCAGGATTCAATGCTGGTCAGGCTAAACCTGGAGTCCAGGCTCCAAATCAATACAGGATTCCATGGCACTCTGCTCATCTCCAGCATATCCACACTTCTGGAAGAGTCACAAGAGCCTCACTGGAGCTCACTGGGGGCTCTGTGTTCTTAAGAAGACCATGTAGAGACTCAGCTGTGTCCTGGCATCAGGCTAAGGGCACAGCTCTTGTGTGGGGCACGGATCCAACAAGTACTCCAGGCTACTCTCCTATGTTGTATAACTGATATTGTGTAATAGGAAGAAAAGTCTAAAAGAGTAGAGGAAGTGGGAGGGGTAGGAGAAAGGTAAAAAGGGGAAAAATACTTGAAAAGGAAAAGCATGGAAACAATGTCTTTGTAAACAGGGAAGGGTGGAGAGGTTGAGGGGGCTGGGCAATGCACAAAAATAAGAACCTGATTAAGTCATGTATAGGTATAAGATCTCAGTGACTAATGTAACTGGACTGTATATCTCATACATACCAATAAATTTAATAAAGATTAAAAAAAAAGAATTATGCTCTGTGGTAGGGGTGAGTAGGGTGGCTGGTCTTACTGATTTGCAGAGGATGGAGATGACTCAGGGCTTTGCTGTAGCGTAATCTCAGCATGATTTCTAAAGGGGTCGAATAAATGCCCCACTGTCACAGGGGCAAAGGAACAGAGTGGCCGGGGCTGTGGAAGCTCTCCCAAGGCTGCCCACATTTCTGCCAAAGAGGGGCAGGCACAAGCATGGCTCTGCAAGAGTAAACGGGTAATCAGAGAGGCCCAGGGCAGCCGTTCTCAGAAAAGCAGTTCCTCATTAAACTGTCATTATTTGCTGATGATATGATACTCTATATTGAAGATCCAAAAAACTCCACCAAAAAACTTCTAGACTTAATTGACAGATTCAGTAGAGTATCTGGATACAAGGTGAATACCCAAAAATCAATAGCCTTCTTCTACACAAATAACAGACACACGGAGAGAGAAATAAGGGAAAAAATTCCTTTCACAATAGCATCCAAAAAAATAAAGTATCTAGGAATCAATCTAACAAAAGAAACAAAAGATCTCTACGCTGAAAACTACAGCATTCTGAAAAAAGAAATTGAAGAGGATATAAAAAAATGGAAAGATATCCCCTGCTCCTGGGTAGGAAGAATCAACATAGTGAAAATGGCCTTACTACCAAAACTGCTACATACATTAAATGCAATGCCAATTGAAATTCCAACACTATATTTCACAGAACTAGAAAAAAAAAATCCAAAAATTCATTTGGAACCATAAGAGACCTAGAATAGCAAAAGGCATTTTAGGCAACAGACACATGGCACCAGGTATAACAATTCCCAATTTGAAACTATACTACAAAGCCACTGT